>NW_019213323.1:57080-68678 GCF_002532875.2 Varroa jacobsoni | reverse complement strand
TACAAACCGATACAAGACGCCAAGCTATTAGAAACACGCTCTGAATAAGCAAAGTTCATTAACATGTCTGACTGTTTCAAAGCGAATCACCCATTCCACTATTCTATACTAAAAAAGATCGAAAATTTTCTCAGCAATAGCGTACATTTTGTGTTAGAGTCGATAGGAAGTACTCAAATCCCCCTTGAGCCTCGTCAAGTTGCACTGATGGTATAATCCTGGAGCCTCTTATCTATATCTTGTTGATGAATCCTGTCGATGTTGGATTCAATAATCCAAAATTGTACGCTTTCTTGTAAAAATTGATGTAAAAATATGCTAAAGAACTGGCAAACACAATACGGTGGAACTGTTTCAATATATCCTCAACAAAGCTTTAAAATGATCCAATAGATCAAATTTGAATCTATCCGCTGAAAATGTACTTTGCGCACGGAAATCCCAATCGTGTATATTTTATTGGGTAATTCAATTTACCGAGAGTAAAAACCATTTACAATCTAAAGGTTTCGATGACTAGTATCTTACATAGAACGCGCAAATGATAAAAATTCGCCTACGACATGCCGTGGTAAATAAATTTTACGTTCATTCTAAAATGCCCACCCCACCGAGTATAAAGATAAAATATCTTATGGACCTGACCGTCAATCGGCATTTTGCCACGAGAATTCTTTAGGACGGAATCGCCGAATCTATTAAGAATGTTTTCGACACATTGTTAAAGATCTTCTTAAATGTTCTCAGCAATTAGTATGCCGTCCCGGCATTCAACGACACCTGGTAAATTCAGCTTCCAGAATCTTCCATAGACATTTGCATAAATATGAATAAGCTTCTGTGGATATTTATTACAAAAATTATTATTTTGTACAAAACTCTAGAATCCTTATTGGACGGGGTGATGCATATATTGCAGCGTTGAGGCCTGTTTTGGTATAACATTTTGCTGCTTGTATTTTGTAAAAAAAACAGTTGGCTGTTGTCCTCAAAGGGTAGCCTACAGATATTCATTCAAATTTATACAAATGTCTATGGGTACTCTGGATCAAGTTGACCAAAGAAAATAGACACGAGCTTGGAAACACAAGGGAAGAATATTGCGTCGGAAACGTTTTTAACTAATTTGACAATTATGCCTTAAGCATCAACGGAGAGAAACGTAGAGTCATAACCGGTCCGAAACCAAGCGAAGGGAGTACTTCAAAATCTGCAAGTGAGATTTTTGCAATTAATGAAAACACCAAACCTAAAGAATAGTTTCGAATAAAAAGGAACCGTTTGGTGAGGAAAAATTTGACTCTCTATTTGCACCGGGACTAGCGAACATTAAAAAATCACTAAATGAACCATTACAGACAAACATTATGTTCGCATGATCTGATGAAAAGATAAACTAAGTCACTACATTGATTACTAATGCCATTTGATTTTTTTAAACTAATGGAATGTAGATTGAGGTCTTATCTCAGATATTTCTCGACAAAGCCTATAATATGTTCTGTAGTATTCTACTCTAGAAACCTGTTCAGGTTTGAACAGAAATACGCAGTTAAAAGCTTCAACAGTAAGAGGAAGGTTAAAAAATCATTATTTATTTGCACGGAAACAGATTAATTCCCTTGTAACTGATAATCAAGCCTTTTTATTAATATTTTCCTCAGACAAAGTCATACTTCCAAAGAAATGTCTACAGAGATCCGTCGTTTTTCATCTCGACTTCGATCGATGTGTGACACTGAAGAACTCAGATGAGCATGCAAATGCGAACGACTTTCACGTTTATCTTAGAGTTGTGATGACCTACCATCAATATATATTCCGCAAGTTCTCTGCATCAATAACTTGCCTCAGTACCAATCTACTGAAAACAATAAGGGTAGATACAACGTGTACAACAATGTTACTTTCAGATTTTTCAATTGATTGCCGATGACGATATTGCCAGAGCCCTGCGGAAATAAATCATCAAGGAACTGCAGATGGTACACTTTATGACAGATCAAATGAAAGGCCAACAATTGATAATGATTCCAATATATAATCTTCAGGTGTGGAGTCTTGCAAAAGTCAAGAGACACTTCTGGGAAAATCTACCGGTTCCTTTTCTTACAACTTTGCAAAGCTCTGCTAGTCTGTATAGATAATTAAGCTTATCGACCTGGGGAGCGCAAGAAGTTCCTAACAGCTTTCGTCTTTCCCGCTTTGTGTCTGGAATCAAATGTCCAGCGATAACGAAAAGCCACAGTTTAGAGCAGCGCTTGATTATAAGAAAAACCTTATTGCTTATTACTTTATATCGAGATATTTTTCATTCACAATATCGAGATGGGAAACTTATAACGGTCACACTCCATAAGTTGTTACGACTCATTTTTAGCTGAATAGATATGCGGGTGGTGAACCCTGTTGGACTTGGGACTCAGCGAATCCACGGGTGAACGCTGAACAACTACTTCATTCATTGTGTAGCGCAGCTTGTAGAACCCACTTTATAGTTGTGGGCCCCGCTAGCAGTGATTAGCAGACTCCTTAGTGAAAATAATAACACCGAAGTGACAACCATACATGTTCAGTGTAAAACATTCACACGCGCTGGTTAATCGGAAAAAGTAGTAAGCGAATGATATGCAATATACTAGCAAACAGTTAAAACAATTTATTCTCCAAAAAAGGATCCCACACCACAGATTAATGATAAAATGCCATCCTACAAGCTATGGTATTGCGAATGACAGTTGAAGCGCACCTCGTGAAGAGGCCGGACAATGATGTCAGTGAAACACCAGCTTGAGACGAAGGGAAACACTCCTCTAGATAGGGCTACGAAATAAATTTCCTAGCATATATTAAACAGCAAAACACATAACACGACCGGAAGAAAGCTAGATTCTACATAACACAAAAAATACGTTTCGGATTAATATGTAAAAGATACGTAGACCAAATTAGGCGAATAGGAAACAGTTATAGTGTTTCTCAGAAAATAAAAGAAATATAGCACTTATTTCTACTATATCTAGATAATACACAAGGGTTCCATTATTGTAGTGAGAAACTAAATAGTCGTTAACAATATTATTATTTACTGTCCTAGAGATCGGGCTCGATTAGCAAACGGAGAAAAGGCCATGGGTCGATCTTCAGTGACGCTGATTCGTTGCAACGTTAAAATGTCTACAGCTTAGGTGACCTGAGCAGAGATGATCACGAATAAGCATGAAAACCGTTGTATTCTGACATATCATCTATGTACATATATATACATAAGTCAATAATACAATTCCCCATTAGTTGAAAATGTCTAGATTATAATGGAGTCTAATTGCTTGCTTAGTTTGGTAATTTTCATATTTGAAGTTTTACGTCCGGTACTGCCGTTAAGCATCAATTCAGTTAGCTCTTTTAGTTTTCAGCACGAAACGAAGTTTGTCTGCGCCCGGTTCTGGTCAGAGGTTCTTAGACACCGCACGAGGACGATGTTCGATTGTCTGAATGAAGAAAATGTTGTTGTTGTGATAGATAGTCTAACGATTCATTTCGACAGCGGCGCTTATCCAAACGTTACGTTTATAAAATGTATGTATTGCCTCTAGTTGTAGCTAATGCATGAAATGAAGAGATCAAATATTTATGGCAATAGTTTAAGGAGAGTCAAATTGGCCCTTGGCGTTTTATCGCGCCAAAAATCCCTTGGATTTTCGACTCGCGGACCGACATGGCCTCAGATACTTGATGCGCTCAATCTATGACCACTTGTAGCAAGTGGTCATAGATTGAGCGCTGTGTACAATAACTGGCGCATCTATTTATCTGCGTCACTATGAAGTTCAGCTGAGTAGCGAACGGATCGAGAATTCACTTGCAATTATTGTAAAAACTAATTCTTAAACGATCAAAAGGAACACTCGTAACGATCCCCAAGATCCCCGAACTTGTGTAATTTCATAAAGTAAAGAACGTCGACTGCATATTTTTACATTTCATTGGGAATCGTTTTCTCCTTGACCAGTATAATAAAGTCTGCAGTATAATAAGGACAGTTGTTATTATTTTAACGAAATTGTTAGAAGTGAACGAATAACGAAATTTCATTCGCCGCAGATGTCAGGTTTTTCGTGCCTTCAAGTGCGAATATACACATTGGTACATTGATACGAGCTATATTAAAGACGTTCAAACCTAGCCACTCTTTCAATGCTACTGATCTGGGGCTGCGCATCCGCTCAGATGGAGTCGGGCGGTTTTTTCAAAGTTGTCTTATAAGGTGATGATATCTCAATGGCACGAGTTTGTCTAGACGACAAACACAAAAGGAATCTGCTATTCCTTAGAACCGAGCTACCGGATAAACGAAATTTAGTTCTTGTTCATCACGTAACGGGAGGTAGAATTGGCGCTGTTAGACTTTCTTGATCCTGTGTATGGATGCGCATGCGCACACAGTACTTATCTTAAACCGTGCGATTAAGTACAAGAGAGTTGTTAAATTATCAACAGTCATATAATCTCATTATATCGATTCGCAGTCACGTTTCAAAATATCGTCTCTGCACAGTGTCTATGCAGAGATATTAGTGTTAGATGAAATGATAAGAAGTGTTCAATTGCAGTAAACGTACCAAACATGTTGTCATACATATATATATATATATATATATAAAGGGATTTAGTCTACCTTTAGGAAATTGTTAGCGAATTAATGTAGATGATCATAATACTATGTATTATGGTAGCACAGGCATTTTGTAGTATAGTAGCTATCTTTAAGCTGTACCAATTTGTACCGAAAATGAGCCGATTTTGTGTAGCTGGCAGACATAACAGTACAGCAGGTAAGTTTGTATACCTTATCTTTTTTGTCCCTTTCGGGTTCTCATGCATCGACTATTACAATGATAAAACTTGAATAAATTACCTCAGATAGATACAATGGCGTACATAGACGCGATGTAGTTCACTTAGTATAAGTGAAACTATGAGCTAACTGGTTTGAGGCAGGTGTCTTATATGCTGAGAAAAAAAAATTAAGCGTTGCTGGTAGACTATTCTTAGGTGTCCGTCCATGCTAACGCGATGACCACCGGCTACTGTTGCAGAAGGAGGCCCAGTTCGACTGATTTTTCGAAAGAAACCAGCGCCATACCAACTCAGTCATTCAGGACGGCGCAGAAATACTGAGCGACGTCTTGCGAATAGGCGTGGCATATTTCTAACAAGTACAATAAGTATGTGGAACCACCAAAAGAGCACAAAACGAAAAACAAAGGGGGCGGTTCGAGAGCTAGTTTGGTGTGGAAAACCAAAATTTCTAACGAGTACGTGTTTCATCATTGTTAGGCTTGGGGTATTTCTCTTAACGAAGTACACAAACTATAAAGAATATGCTTAAACATAAAACAACATGTTTTCGACATAAGTAGATGGAGGCAAACGTTCACTAGTAAACTACTTTACGTTCAATAAATTACACTCTACCTATAAAAAAAAGTGTAATATAACGGCTTATAAAAACTAGCAAGTACATTTTCTTACAGATTTAGTGCAACTGTTACGTGTTACGTGTCACAATAGCAAGTTTACTACGCTTAAGAAAAAAATATTGTCTATATTTCTTTACAATTTTAGGTTCCTTTCAACGTTTCATGAGTGGAGTGGTTAGTCTACACTACGATTGCTTTTTTATTTCAGTCAATCCAGGACACCCAAGCCCCTCAGAGTTGAGAGACCTTATGAAACCGGGTAGGTAATGTCTCAGAAATCGCATTACATGAAACTACATTAACTTCTGTCTAAGTTACATGCAAGCTATCCTATGTACATTTAACATGATTGTAGTTACGAATTTTGTATTGCCAATACAAGTTACTGTATTACAAAAAAAGTAATGTGTATCATATGTAATCCGACAAAGGTGTTAAACAAAACGAAAGTAATCACAAATTTTATGTCAGCAAATTTTCGACGTATTAAAATGATCCTTTTGTTTTTTGTTCTACAAGATTTTTTACGACATACTATCACTGCTAACTAGATTTTCTGCACAGGGGTGAAACAGCGATGTCGCATCATTCTCTTTGACCCCCCCCCCCCCCCCCAACGACTACTAGTGTTACCGGCATGCTGGGAAGCGCATTTATTTAATATCGAAAGTTACTTAACTCGACAGATGAACTCCGGCCTGCTGCAGGCCTATCTGAGCCTCGCGGAAGATCCAGTATGCGCCGCCCGTGACAAGTTTGGCGTGGTGCATCGTGCTATCCTGAAAGACAGTTCTCCTACAGGCTATGTGGTTTGGTTAATCGATAATTACAGGAAGATAATTGCTTCTCAAATCGCTGCTTTACCCACAGACTATCACCCTGAGCAGATGCACAATGCTGCGCTTAGGTAAGCGCCGCGAAACTTTTTCACATCAGTCCTTCTCTCTGCCTGTCAGGCATATTTGTCAGCTGATAATAGATTTGCTCGTTTAGCATAATTTGCTGTGGCTCATAGAGCCATTGTGCAGCTAGTGTCATTGGCATTTGTGAGTACCTTTACACAAAAATATTATAATAATTTGTCTTACATATCTGTCTAGCACGCCTACTCACGGTGGACACATATGTATGCGTGTTTGTATTACTAGTTGATTCTCCTCTCTTTTCTAGTGTTAGAGTGGCCCAATGCCAAAGCCGATTCCTAGGCACAGTAAGTCAGAGGAAGGAAATCTTTCGACGGGCTGCAGGGTGATTATCAGCGTCCTTAGCCATGGCCGAAATGAATCGATAGGGCCAACCGTCCTTATCTTTGATGAAAATTTTGAATCCATTACCCACGTGTCAAGCCGCTTGTAAAACGGTGAGTTAATAGCTTGATGCTGTGAGTTCACCGTTGGAATTAGACTTTTATTTATATGACGCGCATAGACAAACTAAATGTTGCTGATTTTGTGCCTGCCCTATGACGTTGCCTATTAGTCTTAAGTAATAATAATAAACATAGAAAAACATTGCGGATCCTTTAATACAATCAAGTGATACTTATATACTTGAATAGTTCATCATCACCTAATGATTGCATAGCCATAAGGTTTAACGGCAGTTCTTTCATCACGTTCTGATGCTATTAGCGCTTTAGCCAACAGAAGAGTTTATGAAGTAGTACGCAACAAAAAAACGTTGGCTTTGAACCAACCATGAATGATCTTTGTACTCAGAAACATATATTTTAGATATAATGTGGCATTTTTCATTCAGTAAGGTTTAGTGTAAACATCTATTTTTGACGTACCCTAATTGATGAATGAGCGCGAAATTATCGAAGTTTAATTCGAAAGGCGTGATAATAAGATTGGTGATCATGCCGGTATGGTCCATAAGCTCATCTGTACCAACTATATTAACTAGAGGAAAAGAAAAAAAACACGAGTTGTCTTAGAAATTTGCACAGACTCTATCTTACGGAACAGTCTACGGCTAGCCAACCATTGTCAAAGGGCAAATATTTGGTATCGTTAGAGATTTCAAGGTTATCTATATCTGTAGTGTTACATAAGTATCAATTCATTTATAGTGATAATACCGACCTAGATACCGAGACATGTGACCTGAGTACAATCATACGTACGCTAACTAGGATGTAGACCTAATAATCTTTGGCTGCATGAGGCAGTCTCTATCGGAAATTACGTGCTGACTGCTAGCCGTACCGATTCGAATATTAAACTGAAAGTTTCGAATAAGTCGACCTAACGCACGTTTGAAGGTCGCTGCTTAACACAAGTTATTTTGGCTACCTTGTAGGAGAGGCCGAACTGCATTTTCAGTAGATGATAAGACACAGTGTTTTATTGTAAATAATATATATACATGTTGAAAACAGTAGATCTTGCTAATTTTATGTCGAAATAATTTGTTAAATATCATATGTTAGACTTGAGAAACTCAAACATTCGAAGGACTAATTATCGATCCTGAACAGATCACGACCGTTAAATTATTTGCAAATGTTCTATATATACATTGTACTGCAAAATCACACGTTTTTCACCGGCTTGGAATTCGCATCTAATTTGCCTTAAAAATGAAATTTTTTGTTTTACATAGAAAAGTTCGAATCAGCCATATTCTTAAACGAGTAGCCTTATCGTGTAGCTACTCAATCATCATTACTAGCTCTACGGGTAATAATAGTCACGATCAGTCACGCAGGCCGTGTACATGCAGACCCAAGTGCTCTTGGACCAACTTTCAGCAGCTTGGCTCTCAGCCAGCTTACAGAAAATGTTTATCCTTCAATCATGATGACAGCATGGTCTAGTCAACATCTGAGTTTATAGCCAACTTCGGCATCGTTTGAATCATTTGCGTCAACCTGCGAACCTGATCAAAATTCACTAATACCTTGTCTACTCTGGCAGAAGCTCTTTTATTCGTTCTACAATAATAAATAAAGGGAATACAACGGAACAAACAAACAAACAAACTTCGATTCAGATAAATAAGAATTACTGTAAATACACGTACTGAAGGATTATCTTTATCTTCACCGAACTATACTTATATTAAGAACTGGATTAAATGTACGTTTCGACCAATCGCTCCATGAAATGATTAGTTTTATGTGTATTACGCACGGAACAATCTTCCATAGCTTTAATCGAGATGAATTTCAGGTCCTCCGCAATCTCGGATGGTCACCACCATGAATTCCTTATCATTCTGGGTTTCAAGCGCATCTAGGTATTCGTGAACCGCTGCCAGACCGTCATCATTGAGACTGCGACACATCATTCGGATAACTGCGCCCACCGATAAATCACCGAATGCTGATGTCTGCTTTGTCAAGTTATATCATTAATAAATTTCGCTTACTTTATTTTCAGTGTGTATATATATATATATATATATGTACTGTTATTCAACCATTTAACGACAATCGTACATATCAAATAAATCTAGCGGATACTTTTCAAGCAGCCTATACTTAATCGTCGTCACCAAAATGTGGTCAGTACGGGCTCGTGGACGGTGGGTTGGAAGGCACTACGAAGTGCAGTTAGAAATAAAAGTGTGGACAAGTGAAACACTGTCGTTTTTGTTTCTAAGAGAAGTAGCCTATTAGCACAATCTTATAGAGGATCTAGAGAGACAAAGATTCGTCTGCATTACACATCCATTAATCAAGCCATATATGACGATGTCCTACCTGTTTTTTAAACTCGTCGAGTACAGTTTTTCGGCCACCATTTGCAGTGGTCAACATGGTGCACGCGATAAATTCGTTGATCCTTCCGACCGACAATGCACAGATGTTGGTAAATGGATCCACTGGTATTGGTTTTTCAGCGGAAACCATCGAGACAAGTAGGACAGTTACCCCGATAAACACTGTATCATTGGCGAGCAGGAGTTTTAAATAATTTCTGCGGTTAGAGGCAAAACCACGCCGGAACCTGCCAATTGAACATGTTTCCGTTTTTGACGTGGTCACGACTTGCATTGTTCATATAGGGGGATCGAATCAGTTTGAGGTTGTGCCTACTCGCAGACTAACGTTATACTTGCACCCGAAACCACTGTATAAGATAAAACTTATAAATAACTGATGAAACTTATAAATTATATTTACTGCAAAAACACGATTCGCGGGACGCGGGTCTGCGGCTAATAGAGAGACAACGGCTAATTAATTGAATTGTAAGTTAGAGTCTAATTGATCGAGCAAATTAGTCGAACACCGTTATCGGTGATCATGATCTAAATTATAAAGACATAATAATTATTCCGCTGACGAATCACTTAAAAGCTAAATTAACATAATTTGCTTTTCAGTCATTTTAATTAGTGAGAAATTGTTTGTCATTCGATTCGCAGGATTTTTTAAAAGGAAGTTGTTGCGTTTTCAAGTTCCATCCTAGTTGCTTAATATTTTGACGTTATGTGCTAAGCACTGAATCACATTAGTCTATCATATATCTCTTGATATTTTACCAGGTGTAGTAGACGTTCCAGACCCCCGTCCAAGCAAATTGCTGTGGATTCAGAACGACGATTATAGAAGGCGGAACACTTGCTTGAATTGGGAACTACGCGCGTCTTAGCAGTACTCAAAAGCAACTATTTCAGAGTTAGTAAATAATGTTCTAAGCAAAGTCATGATAGTTATGCAAGAGCTGTGCTCATTTTTCAAACAAACGCAAAACGTACATGTTCAGGTTTATATACAACAAGATTTCTTCGTTCTTCGGATCGGAGTACCGCTACGGCGTGTCCGACTCCTTGCTAAAGCCCGCTCCAATGATCTGATGTTTCCCGTCACGCCAATTATTCCTGCTTTATCCATTCGTGATCGCTTCTCTATAAAAAATGAACTCAGTAGCAGAATAACCATTGTGTCTGCTCTTGATTTCAGCGCTTGCTTGAGGCATTTGCGCCATAAAATTTCACTAAGGAACTCGCAACTAAGCATGTTTCAAATATTGATTCGATTTCAAAAGAGGTAAGATGCTAAACCAAAAGGAAGTTCGACAGTCCATATGTTCCTAGATCTGCCTGTACCCCCAGAACAGAAACCGAAAAAGACCGCTTCTCTGAAGTGTGCTATTTTCAATACTGTTAGGTTTTCTGAGCAAAGCAAACACTATCTGTATAACTTCGACTGAATTTTTTTTGCCTTGTTTATAAGTTGTAAGTTGTCTAGTTTCACTAGATAGCATACAAAATGGCCTCGAAAACTTGAACTTATAAAATACGCTGGTCGAATATTACAAAGCTTTAGGAAGTTATCGTGGCTTTCAGAAATGGAGAGTACAAACTGTCAGATACAGGTCTTGCGTGAAAAGTTGAGCAATTAATGAACACTAGATGTTATTGAAAAACAGTACACTTATCGAATCGTTCTCTATTCGTGTGGAGAAAACAGCAAATCTTGTACTGATGCGGAGTGTAGAAAGGGAAGTGTAGAAGACGCACCTATTCGTCCATACATGGCATCTCATGAGCTGTTACAAGTCCGCTAACACCAGATCAAAATGTTGTACGTGACATTTATTACGGCCTGCTTTACGCTCGATTAAAATGAGCTCATGGAGAAAGACCGAGGAAAAAATCTGGTGCCTTGGATGGATGTCGCAGTTTTGAAGAACATATTTTTTTCATCTGATTTGAAATGTTCCGAATGAAAAGCGCGGGAAATATGGAAGTCGTAATCCTATAAAACGACTAAAAGCCACTCCTGAGTTGGAGAATCGAAGCTGAAGCTAGGCGACTGATGCGCAGAGAAAATCGACTTGGATTGGATGACCTACCGAATATAAAAAACGCGAACGAGTTTAGGGGATCGTACAACTTTGTTGTATGTAATACAGGTCTGATGTATCACAATCTTGTACATGTGTAAGGGTGGTGTGGTAAAAGAGGGTCTATAAGAATAAGGATTAATTTATTTAAAACAATTCGTTGTATATAGGTACGCGTAACTTCATTAATTTAATAATAATGATGAAAGTAAAAAATATAAACTTTGTTACCTGGTTTTTTAAACGATTCTGATTTCTGAGTAATGACAATGTGGCGCATAGTACAGTACTTTACAATGGCTTTACAATGGAAA
>NW_019213323.1:0-56980 GCF_002532875.2 Varroa jacobsoni | reverse complement strand
TAGAAAGTGATTGGTAGATTAAAAAATTGCTAACAAAGGCGCTAGTTCACTGCACAAATCTTTGATTCAGCCATTCCTTGTTTACTATGTAACACCTGTGAACTTGGATGTTGCAACGCCATAGTATATCCCAGCCAGTTAAAACTAGTGCGCGTCAGCACAATGTTCCTAAACGAAGAAAATGTGACGAAATGCAGAATCGTCAACAGGGTCCATAATATGTCCGAGATTGCAAATATAAAGTTACATTAACTTGGCAAGGTATATGGATTGGTTATTTTTAATATAAACTGTTAAATTGGTAACGAGTACTGATTGCCAACATTAGGGTTTTGATGGTTGATGTATGCATATTTCTGGCTGTGTGGCAATACCTGCTCCCTCATATGCAGAAAAAAACACATTAGGTCGTCTTAGTCGGTGTCTCAGTGCGCAAGAAAGAAGTATATAGGTAACGCGTCTTTGAATCGGGTTATTGGCAGTGGATTGTGTCTTGCTATTACATAAATTTGTAAGACGACCTTTCAGCAAAAACAAAGGCAACAGGCCCGTTGCTAGGGCTCAGCTAATCGTCAGTGACCTTTAGACCATTATTATGCTGAACAACAAAAAGTTGGAATTTGACTGTGGTTACTTTATGACGTCTTAGTTATTTTCAATGTTGATCGCGCTCTGAGTGTCGCAGCCACTTTTAGTACCTCTTATGCAAGGAGTATTTTCTGTGGCCTTAAACGGCCTTACAGGCTGTTACTTTAACGAAAACTAGAACCTAGAGAAATATTCAAATACCTAATTGCTTAAGCTCTACGCAATGGTTACAAAATCCGAAACTTTGTTATGTTCTGCCATCGAGTTAAATATGATTCTTTTCTTCATAAAACGCTTCTAAGTTTCTAAAGGTATACATTTTTTTCCACTTCCTTGTTTTTTTTTGGGTTTCTCGAGCGGCTTACTGCATTATAAGTAAAGTTTTATTTTGAAATAACAGGAAAGCCAACGGTGATACAATCAATGGTGACTCAGTTGTCCAAATTGACGTAAAGATTAATTGACACAGAAGAATAAAGCGTCTGCTACAGAATAACCAAATGAGTAGATGACGAGTGGAAAAATTCGAAATGGACAAGCGCGGCAAAGTAACAAAGCCGCTGAAGCAATGTCATCCAAATGCTGAAACGGGGTAATAGGACGACGGAACAAAGTGACGGGTTGACCTGACTAACTCTGTAGGTTTTTTTGAGACAGGGTCATAGAAAAGCTGCGATGAGAAATATAGTTGAGATAGGACAATGGCGGTAAAGCAGTAAACAACTGTAACCAAGTCTCGTTTAAAACCTGTAGGCACATTAAATAGGTATAAACTCGTTGTAAATCAGGTGTGAAGAAATGAAAAACTAATGTCGGATAAAGTTCAGTCCATCTTTGAACACGTTCAAGAACGCTTGGCTTTGGGGCGATGCTGTACAGTACGTTGATACGGCACAATTAGAATGGTGGCAGCCACTAAGTCCGGCAAGAATAACAATAGTAAAAGTGTCTGTCAGCCGACCGACTGATTTGTACGTTATTTAACATTTGCAATTATCATTTGTTAAGTGTATCTTCGAACGCTTAGAGAGGTATCGGTGTAAACCGCCCGCGAAGTCGGACCCATTATTTCTATCACCTGTTTTTTTTTTTGTTGATTAACTCAGTACTTCATTCCAGTCTTTTTCGTGTACGCAAGCACCATATTGTAGTTATAGATGTTGGCGAAATATAATCATCTTGTATATCTATTCGTGCTTATCTATTGTTACTAAAGCCGGACATTAAAAAGCGAAAATCAGGTTGTAGCTGATAGCACTGATGCTGGATAATCTCAAAAGTCAAATCCAACAAATAGCCATGATGATAGCAAACATTAAATAAATTAATCATTAATTTATTGCGTTTGATGACCAATCAAACTGGCCACAGGGCAGCATAGCAGTGTTTTTAGGTTCTAAGTTGTCCACGCAGTACACGCACAACAGCTCATCTGTCTCCTGAAAATAAAGTCATAATAAATTTTGCTACGAACGTATGAATGTGTGAAGTAAAAGCATGACAGACATTTATTATGGTTTAGAGGGAAAGGCTTTGTGTGTGTGTCTTGTGACAAGATCATTGAGGATTGTAGACTGTCACGATGTTCCTAACATATTTCGTGTATAAAATTCTACAAAAAAAAAAAAACATTCTACGAATACGAAAAAATTCGCAAACTACATTTTACGGTATTTTTAGTATGTTGCCTTGGCCTGAGTTATGTATTGTATTTTTAAGCGGGTTCAAGGTAGAGGTAGAATGGAATGTTTACGGATAAAATACATTATCACTGACCTAAGTTTCGGTGCACGCTTTAGGAGAGGCCTGCTTGTTTTTTTATTAGGCGAACAATTATAGAATAACAAAAATGAGGCAGCCCGGCAAAGCAAGCGCGTTTATTAAACTACAAATTAGAAATATTGTTAATAACGGAAAAAAGGGAATTGCTTTGTGTAATGTAAGGAAGCGCCTTTGATTTTATCTAAATCTTAATATCGACCTAAACGAAACCGTAGTAGCATGAGAAACGTGCAATTTCTATATGCATCATTATATGAAACACAGTAATATTATTACATCATCTTCAAATGGATCACTTCGGTGTTTCGAAATCACCTACAATTGCCCATATTCTACTCTACTTTCCAGATTGTCCATCTTGTAAACAGCACGGAATCGAAGAATTGGGCACCGTCGGACCCATACAAACAATTAGAGGATAAATAGACTACAATCCTAACTGTGTGAAAGATCTTCTAACGTAAGATTTAGCGGTTATCGAAAACAGCGGCATCGAAGATATCTGTCCACGTGGCGAGCTTTCTTCTATATTAAAAGAATATGGTGTCAGACCCGTACATTCGCTTGTACCTTGTTATCTTCAACCCGACACGAGATATAATGTGGCCACATCAATCTACTTTCAATAATTTTGTGTTATATACCGATTCTTAAACTACGGGCCACCGGCAATTAAGAGGAAGGCACTGAACGACCATTGCAACAAAAGCTGTGTTTTAAACGCAAGCTCAAGAGTAAAAGGGTCAAAAGCACTTTTACACTTGCAAAAGACATAGATCAATCACGATACGAACATCCGCTTTATCAGACCGCGTAATTGTGTCCAGAAAAAATCAACAAATCGTGTCCTTTCGTCTGATAGATTGCACTTTGACAAGCTGCAGGCCATGTCCAGCATTCTCAGCTACTACATTATATGGTTGATTGAAGATCTGTTACCCTTAATACACTGCCTTATTTGTTTTCAAATAGTTCGTACAGAATAATCCGTGATTTAGCTATACGATTCAATATCTTCTTGCGATACAAATGTAGGAACACACGTCCTTATATCTAAGTTGAAGCCCATCAATGGGGTATGATTTTCTCAATCAAATGTACAACACATTTTTCTAACTAAGAATATAATGACATATTTTTAACTAGATTTCTAAGTACACCAACGTAAGCCGATCGAAAAATCAAGCTTTAGGTTTTTCATTGGCTGTTCGGAGCTGACTTTGAATGAGCTCAAGGTTAGGCACTTGAGTTACTTTCTCTTTCCAATGAATAAGATAATAGTCACACGAGAGAGAGAGAGAGAGAGAGAGAGAGAGAGAGAGAGAGGCTGAGAGCGCAACTAAATAAGGATCATTGCTAGTTACTTAAGTTAAACCTGTTTTAATATTAACTCTGAACTAAACTGTAAGCAGGAGCAAAGAATATGAAGAAGTACAGTGGATGCTTCTTACCCGATATTGATTGTGATCGATTTGGAAGGCCGTTACTGGAAAAAGCTCCGGTCTTTGGAGGTTAACGGCACCGAAAAGTGCCGCTCGACATGGAATGTCAGCATAGATAGTCCGAAGGCATAGACCTTCTATACATTTCATCCCTGGGGCACAGACCTGAAAGTTTGACCTCATGTTCCTGCAATTGTCCAAATGCAGGACGAATTCGATGAAATCAAATAAGAAAACTTTATGTAGATTCGAAAGCATGACTTGTTACAATCTTTGAAGACAAAATCATTTTTCATATACCCCTCGTTTGGCGCTCCACCTGCAGGCATACCGATACGTGAACGTCGATGAACCAAATCCTCCCATACATGCCTATATTTGCCGTTGACAAATAAGGACAAAAAAAACAATTTCTTTACAGCCATGCGCAGAGCATTACAAGCGAGACATACAATACCTCAGTATTATAATCGGATGTATGGTTGGATGGCCAAATTATCGGATCGTGTCTGACAATCTAATCGTGGCGTATGGGCTATTTTTAGGTCCTAGAAACCGTTAGGTAAATTAAATCAATACGGATATAGGAAAGTTAGAGTGAGATCAGCCACTTACCTGCAGTTATACCTTGCAAACCGATGAGATGGAAGGGGGGAGTAGGAGGTATCTACGATTATCACCATGACCCTGCAATTTCATTTTTCTTGAATGATTGACCTTCGCCCGAGTCAATATATATCCCTGGTACCGATTTATCCCTATGATATTTATTAATATGCACAGCTAGAGAGGATGGGGTATATATAATTTTTCATATAACCCAAGTGGTGCTATATGAATCCCATCGCTGTGGGTCGAGTACTTCGCGTTGCGACGGCTAAACCGTAAGACGGCTAAACCGGCTAAGAGTAGAATAGCGAAATAAAAGACTTCATTAATGTCTGTAGTAGTATATGCAGACAGAGATACCTGAACGACGAAACCAAAGACAGCCCCTAAGTAGTACGGCACAGTAACATAATGGCAACCAGTATGTCTATTTTCAAAATAATAGTGATAATTAATACGCTAATTATTGTGGCATTTGATGCAACTGTTGGTAGGTATAGCGAAAAGTCACCTCATTTGAACGGTAAAACGCCAGCGGTCGGCTAAATTTGCAAAAATAGCAGAACAATAACATATCCTCAGCAGCAATTTTCTACGTAGTAAGATGACGTCTTTATTAGAGTACCCTATATTATTTTTCAGAGCTAGCAAAAATTGATCGGGTACTCCTAAACATGGAAGGTAACAGAGCAAGATATACGTCGTGCGCTGCTTGGACCCTTGAGCTACTAAAGTCAACAAGCCCCACACGAGGGCGTCTGCCGTCATAAATCTAGGTTCCACCACGTGCATGGCAGCTATATCTTAATGGAAAACGAAAGTAGCAGATCTCATAGTCGTAAGTGCAGCTAGCACGCAGCTACTACATAATTCTATGCACGTTAAAGGGCATATGCACTTGAGTGGGTACAGATTTCAAATCTACTCAAGTGGCGCATTTACTCGATGATACTCAAAGATCAGCAAACATTTGGCAGATCAGCAACAGGTGAGCTCGGTTAATTGAAAGAAAAACAGATTTTTTTCATGCGTTTAATTAATTTTTTTTTTTGGTTGACATTACAGGTATACGAGACTGGCACTCTGAGTAATCCTAAGGGTTTTGCTTTGTTCTTTGTTTATCACACGAAATTTCTTGCTAGATATTGATGCTGTTCATGGTTGACCTATGAAACAAACAACTGCTACCAGTAAATGTAAAACAAATATATCAGAGAAGTGACTTGTTAAAGATTTGATCTGTGTTCTTGTGGTACGTTTTAAGGGTTGACATGTATTGCCTGTTGAGCTTCGTACATAGTATTCACAGGGCACCACCGACTGAATAATTTATTTTTTCCTTTTGAACCAAAGTGCTTGTAAAAAACCCATGAAAACGACAAAATGCGTGTCGGACGACTGTCACACTATATGATTCACTATTACTTTTTCATATGGACACCAGACCGCCAAAATCCTTCAACTAAGGTCATCCCAAGAAAAAGTCAACTTCAGGCACGCGTCAACAGAGGCCTCGTTTTTACCACGCTCAATATGTTCGTTCTGAAGCGAGGTTACGGTGCGTTCATATATTTATAAAATCTGTCAGTATTGTGTGTGATACGTATCAACAACTTACGTTATGAAGTAGCCGAGAACAGAAAAAGGCATAATTGTGTAAGACGTCATTTCTAACTCCGACCAGGTGTCAATGCTGTTCTGCTTCAGACGGACCTCCTGTAAGGTAACAAGAGGAAGTGGCGACAAGTTTTTCATTACCACAACAATCATCGTCATCAGCGACGTCGAAGGAGTCACGAGTCAACAAAGCGGGTCGTGAGCATCAATGTGGAATTTGGCAATACGATCTAGCGGACCTGTCAAGCGTGACACTCGGTTTACCAACGAGAAATGCAGATAGCCGTGACTCAAAAGGTGACTAGAGTAATTTATTTTTGGAAGAGACATTTATAACACATTTTTTTAATCCGGCTGATAACTTAGCAGAAGACGCTCTAAAATAGTAAATAGGTAGAATGGGCAATTTTGCTAGCGTAATTAGTCAGTTAAAAGCTATTTGGTTTACTGAGCCAATAATCGAAAAGCAGTCCCGCAACACCGGGCTATAGTCCACTTTTATCGGCCTCACGGATGACAAATATTTACTGAAGTTTCGGAACGCACGAGGTTTCATGCAGATTTACTGCGACAGGACCAATCGTTACTGATCTAGTTTCCTATAATCCGTTTAATAAAATCGCGTACAAATTATTCTATTTCACCTTATATAACCTATTTAATAATATATTTATTATCGTATTCCCTCTTCTTGTCGTGTTCTAACTACTTATATTCTAGGCGCTTCTTTCTCGTCGAAACGTTCGTCCCATAACAGCGCGCCATTTGATTTTGGCTAAAATCGGCTGGGAACTGAATTGTCAAGTATTATGTGCTGTATTTATATTGAATATAATATGTAGTAAATATTATTTAGCTTTTATATGTTTATTTACATAACTAACTACATCTGAACTAAAGCTTTCTAATGAAGGCGTCTAGTTTTCAGTGGCTTTCTATTGTCTACGCTCTCTTTATTTTGCTTATAAGAATGCCAATACACGAGTACTGTAAACTAGACTAAGACACCTATATTTCACCTATCCTGGTGCAACGGTCAATTATATATAGGGCGCAGCGATGTACTGGTCGTATCAGCGCGGTTACATTATGTAAAAAAAAAAAAACATTTTTTAGGTACCAATAGGCATTGATTGCTCAACTTTTTTTTCAACCATTTTCCTTTGCTTGAGAATGAATGCCTGCGGCATCGTTCAATGACTCAAGATGTTCGAAGCCGTACGTCTGTATAAAGCTATCAATAAAATTTCGTATATCACACGTTTATATACTAATTGTCTCTATCAAAAATTAGAGGTCTATCAAAACAATGATGTATTTAGACGGTTACTGTGGATAAGGCTTACGAGTCGTTTTGCAAGTGGATATTAAAGAACTCAGAAACAAAGGAACAATCTAAATTTTACTTCGTCCACCGCGATAACAATGAAGATTTTTAATTATCGCCACAATCTGCACAAGTTCCTATTCTTGCAAACGAGCGATAGTTAAAGGAACGTCTTTTTAAACTGTCTGAAATGAACAGACATCGGTAGTGATTTCAATATAATTGAAAATAAACGCTAGCAGCTCTCTCTTTTCATTAGACGAACGTATAAACGGGTTCACTGGCCAACATTAAAATCTACATAGATATAGGGTGGTGATTGCGAACATGATTAATATTATCTCATTTTTTTTTATACCAACATATGACAATGACCTGTACATGTTTGTTGCTGGCCAAGCTTAGCAAACACATATAGACATATGATTACATATTTTAACTTAAACGATCGTTACTAGACGCACGACTGATGATTGATTCCGACAATGTTGCGTTCATTGCGGCCGATTTTACTATTAATTGCAACAACACCAATGTGATAAGGGTCTAGTTTCTATTGGCTCATTTCCTGTAACTCATTGGCCTGTGACAAGAACTATTATATTCCTTATATGTCCCAAAACGATATATCAGCACTTTATCGTCCTTCAGCAGACACGCGCCAGTCCAAGGGATAGCCCCACGATTAACCAACGAAAACGCAATGATCTTCACATGGCGATGACGACAACTTCCCGAAAGTAAGCCTGGAAGCTACAGGCCGCCGGAGTTTTCTAACTTTCTTTGCGGAGGCAGTTTTCTAGCAGATTTTGAATTGCCAACGAGCTGTGGCGGACGACCAAAAAGGACAATCGATCCTCGCTACAACACGCCGCTATCCAGCGGGCTTGAGACAGGAACGAGACAACAACGACAACGCGAGCTAAAAATGCGTTATATTTGGGTGTACAGGGATATTTACCGCGAAGTATATGTAGGAGATTTTATTGTCCTAAAGTTTTAATTTCACTACCTCCATGGAAGCTGGCTCTGTCGTTCGTTCATGTTATTAATTCTAATTGACGTTGCAGCTGGCTCAGTTTATTTGAGTAAATCGGGCGAGTGGAACATCACAAAACCTAATTTTCGCTGATCGTCAAATAAAAGCCAGCTACAGAGGATGGAGGAAAGTAACAATCCTATTATGTTAAGACGTCATAATGGGCCGCTGATGCGATTATATGTGCATATAGTGTTTCATCATTTTATCCAAAAGATATAGAGCGATCACTTAAAATGGACGCTAATCCATGTAGAAATACGTTTTTCTTATTTTTGTCTTATAGTGCGGCATCGTTCATATATAACAAGTTGCGCTTTGTTCCAAGAGCTAAGTACTTTACCATCCATTATTTGTAATGTTTACCATTGAGCTACTGATTGCTCAATGGTCATGATGTACTTATGCCGCTGATCGTGGTCATTATAATTTGCTTAATAAATGGTTGCCATACTTTTATACCTGTCGCTTTTCGTATTTGCTTGGCAGCCTGCTAAAGCACGATTCATCAACATGATCACGAGTGCTGTTGGTGTCATTGATATCCTCGGCGCGAGGCATCTAAATTGAATTTTGTTTTTCTAAAAACACGCGTAATAAGGGCCGTTATTTTACTGTCTCTTCGTCATTCATTCTTCCTCTAACGTTAGCCCCGGTTGCGCCCCTACTCCCCGAGACTTCGGTCAACTGTCACAAATAACGACGATGTGCCCACGTGGCACATATCGTTTGTTGTTTTAGCAGCAACGGTAGCTGTAGTAATAATAGTTCATATAGCAGGGCTTTCGCTAGCAATATTAAGCTGAATTCCTCATGTACAAATTATAGCCTTAATGTACAATTGCGTGTAACCGACATTTCATAGGCACCTGCCCAATCTAAGTTACCTCTTTTTTCCAGCTCGGCTGTATTTCATTGTGGCTACTTCGCTGTCGGAAAGAGGGCGGGGGTGATGGTATTTTTACGTGCATATCTGTCCATTTGCCTGTGTGCATTTGTGTAGACTGTATATCGGATCTCCTCCTCTCACCCATGTTTGTCGGCTTTTTTGTAGTTTGTCATAATCTTCGCCGCCGTCCAAATCGGCCGCGAAAATGTAGCACAACTTTTCTTGGTTTTTGTCGTAAGCGTTGTTGTATATTCGATTATATAGCCGACGCTGATTCGTCGTATTCGCTATCTGGTGTAAACTGGAAGATCACGTAGCTCCGGCACTGGTTCAAGAGCGCTGGATGGACAAATAAAACGGCTGATCCGGTAAGTCGTGGGCAAGACCCAACAGGCAGACGCTCCGCAGCCGCGCGCTTGTTATAGCTCGGGCTCGCTTCGTTTCAGTCGGTCTTCCTCCCGCTTGCGTTTCATGTTGCTACTAATGTTAGGCAGAACTGTTACTGCCGCTGCCTTCTTCGGTAGCGTAACCTGCTAAACGCCACGGCGGCCGCCGCGGTTGGCGTCTCCAACATCATTACCTAGCAACATCGACCGACGGCGTTGTCACGATCGGCGTCATACCTGTTGTTGTTGTTGTTGTCGTCGTCGTCGTCGTCTAATTTGATGTCCGATTATCATTATTATTCTCCTGCGGACGCGTGCGAGCCTTATCGGTGTCCACTGTTACCGTTGATGTCAAAAAGTCCGAATGTTATGGTTACTGTTACAAGTGATTGTGGCAGCAGAGGCGGCGGCCGTAACAGCGGTGCTGGTCAGGGCGCCGCGATGGGGGCTACCGAAACAAATGTTCTACGCTGACGATCGAGTGAAGTTCGAACTGTTCGACTGTGCGAAAAAAGACATCCGAACGAAAGCCGAATCCCCCCTCGATGAATGTCGTGTTGCGGAAGCAGCGATGAGCAGCAGGAACCGTTACTATAGCCATGCCGCTGACCAGCTGGTATCTTTTGCTGACAATATTTTTTGCTATTGCCTGCTTGCCACCCATTGCGAGAGCTCAGGGCTCGATGCTCGTTGACTGTGTTTTGAAGATAACGGTAACAAGTAGGCGAAGAGCTGAACGAAGGCGAAGGTGCGAAATGCCGCCGTATTTACCTCGCCTTTGCGACTTTTTTTTTTTAAACGACGCTGCCAATACTGTGTAATCAAGTCGTTTAGTAGATCCGCTTGCCTATTAATTATGTTGAACAAATATATTAATAGAATTGAAGCTGATTAAGCTACAAATCACGCCTTAGTGCCATCTTGTGTTTTATGCACAATCGCGTTTACGTTCGATAGTACGATTTTTTTTTGCCTTTGCTGCTGCTGCTGCTGCTGCTGCTGTTGTCACTCTGTTCACACTCTGTTCACGCTCGTAAGGAAGAAACTTAAGCAGAGCAGTAAAAGTTTACAGTATATGACTAGGTGGAAACAAGATAATAGAAAAAGTCTAGTATTTCGATAGGGAACGTATGTGCTTTAGCTACATATCTGTCCTAAATTCGTAATCTAATATTTGGCGAAGAAGCAATAATCCTTAGCATTCCTGTTGTTTGCAGTTTTTATATTCATCGCGAGCGACGTACGATGTCTAGAGCCTGGGAACGTTTTTACTATCTAAACATTTAAATATGTAGACACATCGGATCGTATACGTGTGTTCTGCGTTTAACAAAACAGATATAGCCATTAATAATATTGTTGTGCCTCTAATTCTAGAACAGTAGATTACTTGTAAGTATTAGCCGGAAGAAAATGCAGTTACAAATGTTAGCCGTGAGTTCAAACTCAACGTTTTTCACTATCTTGAAGAACGCTCTCGTTGAACTTCTGAGAAATCAAAAAAGATCCAGACTTGTATCGCACTGCCCTCTGAAGCTTTATATCTGAGGAGGGCATTTACTTTTCATGGTCTCTTCGTACTGCTCAAGAACATAAGCATGCTAAACGTGTTGAATACGAGAATCTATTTACATGTTATCAGCTTTTTATTGTTGTTCTCTTGTGATATACCGAATTCTACCAGAGGGTCTAAACGATCGTCCTTGGCGTCCTGCACTACCCTTTCAAAAAGTGTGACGAATTAGTCGAAAAAAAAAAAAAAGAAAAAACAAGGTTCTTAATATGTTTTAAATCTTACGCATCTGTTACCCGATTTTGTTGTAACCTGTCGCTCGACCTATTTGCCTAATCGACCTTTTATACTTGGAGTACATTCCTAAAATACGTATTTGATGGCAGCGACCTATGATATACTCGTACCTCTATTCACAAATTGTCCTAATTATATTATGAGATGATGGCCAATACTCTTGCTGTCTACGAACGTGTTCAACTAACAGAGCTTTCTATTGCTGTCTGAAAACAAATATTTCATCGCTAACATAAACTCAAGTTCCGTGGAGGTTTAAGTTGCGTCGTTATATGAACGGCTGATTCATGTTGTCCAGTTAAACATTAAATATTGTTTGTATTTATATATTTAGTAATAAAATGCAGCTGTAATATTGGAACGTGTAGTTTAATCGCCTTCTAACTTGCGGATATATTAAGTAAAACTGGGGCTGGAGAGTTCCGTAAAGCTTCACTGGGTTGGGCTGAGAACTGATCCTGCATGACTCCGCTCAAGAACAGAATCTATTAATTATCTCAATTTCTTCGACTGACGCGCTTCGGAACAATTTTGGTTGTGATGATGTTGTTATGCCTCGCGAAACACATCGTGAACATAAGAGCCAAAATGGGTATACTCTAGAAATCAGATTATAAATATTCAGCTACTTATTATAATTGCCGTTTAAAATCTACTAAGCTCACCACGCTCAAACAACCCTACAATCATGCGGGCGAAACAAGTATACAGAGGGGCCTACTTAGTATTATACAAGGGCCTATACGTTTGGAGATAAATACATTTCTCCACACCGTTTACAGGTACACCCACGTAGACCTATTCTATTCTAGAAGTATATACCTCCTATAGCCTAATATGGCAATGATTAAACCGACAAAAGGTGGCACTAAGCTCGTGCTACGAGAGTTGTACAGTTCAGTTATTTCCACAGCCTGAGGCTCATTTTTAATTGAGGTGATTAGTGATAAACGGCATTTCTTTCGGCATACGCATTTGATGATTTAAGACGAAGTTCTTTATTATATAGCAACTTATGTCTCTGTAATTGCCATACACAGGGTAAATATTAACCGTAAATATTAAAAAGCGATCGACGTGTGTTTTTACCAAAAGATTATGAATTGATACTCTGCAAAGCTGACTTGTTAGTTTTAGCTTGTTTTAGAGATGTACCACTTGATGTTCGTGTTAGCAAGCTTCTAGTTCAGTACTTAAGCGGATACAAAACGTACACGATATGAAGTTAGTCTATTACTTATAACGGTGTCATGGTTTGTATGGGTAAATACAAACTAATGAAACTGTTTACTTTGCAATGATCATATAATAGTAAGCGTAGCGCATAGTCAAAGAATACTAACAAGTAAATACGGTCATGAGCTGTTTCTCCGAGCTATTGCGACGTACTCTCAAATCCGCTTCCTTTTTTTTTACCTCCTGCTCCGCCTTAGCAGTAATAAGTCTATATAACGCTACGTTGACTCAAATATCAGCGATAGCGGCACTAACAAGAATCTTAGTCTTGTCACAACCGCCCTAAAAATCACCACTAAATAATTGTTATAAATTTTTGTTTATCTTCGTCGCCTTCACTCTTGCGTTGCACCTTCTACTTCAACAAATATATACCAGTCACTTTTTACTTCTGCTATACCGTTAACACCCCTAACAGCAGCACCTGTCTTGACCAAGATGTAACACAATGATACGGCAGACCGTCATGCCACGGCACAAAATGATGGGAAAGAGCGGCGAAAAACAGATAATAGTAATAATATATTCGTTATAATCCTATTTGAGACAATATAGCCGTAGTTTCAGCGTGATTTTACTTCTTCCCTTAAGGTCTCGTCGTTTGACGGCAGCTGGAGTTGTTATTATTGTTTTTATTACGTGATATGATCGCAGCATATTTTGATAGTCTGTGTGTTTGTTTGTATATGTCGTACCATGCACATAACGATGCTATGTGAACATTTGATCCTGTATTGGGAGGCGTTGTCGCAATGAATCGGCCAACGAGTGAATAAACATGGCAATAAGAGTTACGCCCGCCGCATCGTGATAAGGCCGTAGCTGACGACAGCTCAAGGCTCATAGTCACGGACCATAATTTACAGATAGTGATAACAACACTGATGATAGTTACTATAGTAATACTAATAACACTAAGATATTACAATGTTTGCTGGACGAAGGATGTATCGAGAGGAACGCCGGCAGGATCTTTTGTCGTGTACAGTATCGTCGCTTTTGCAAGGACTCCAGAGACCGCTCGAGCGGATCAATGGTGTCGTTAATTGGTTACTGGCTATATTTTAGATGAAGCAGCAGTTCTATCGATGCCTCATGTTGAAGCAAGTTGATGTAAAATTGCGGTTAATTTTATTTGGAACATTTGAAGTTCGAGGCGGATGATTTTCTTAAATTTCTCGAATAATCCATAGTAAATTGTTGAAAATGCAAGCTGGCTGATTACTTAGGGAATTGTAAAGTGTTAGCGTGCCATATCGCTCTTCTTGTCTAAGAAAACGTTATTTATTTCTGCGTAAACGTGTTGTAGAGCATCTGAAGGTCACGGAAATACACTCTCGGCATCTCCATGTGTACAATTACTAAAGTTGATTTGTCGCGCTCTAGATATATCGCGCGCGCTGCATTTGTGTAACTTTGAAAATTACTACCGCCAAGAGATTTAAAAGGATCATTAAGTCCATAGAATTTGCTGACACCTGCTGTTGATTCCTAAAATTTGCAAAAAGATAAATTTCTAAAAAAAACAATCACTTACAGGTTCAAAACGCTAAAAATTGGCATCTCGTATTAGAAAATAGCGCTATTTTACAACGGCGTGGTATTTTCCGATACTTATGGCTTCTTCTTCTTCTACACGGGCTCGTACCGCTTCGAATCCCAAAATTGTATATCGTAGATGAGAGCCATAAGTATTCGTGTACAGTTGAGCACTGCCGTAGCGACTATGATAGGTTCAAGTTCTCAGACGAAGTGCACAGGGCACGTTCTTCGAGTGGCCCGTGACGAATCCGGTTCTTTTTATATAGTCTCTACACGATATCGTTGACACGGCATTGGCCAAGTCTCTGTGTCAGAACGATAGAGAAAACGTAAATTGACCCATTTAATTTAGTTCATAAATTTACTATCCGAAGTAAGTAGAACATACAAATGTGCCTTGCCTTTTGTCTATCAAGGCGTTTTCCTAAGTCCAGATTAACAAACAATTTACAGCTTCTCTAGTGTTTATATTTTTTGTTATCATACTGATTACTGACTTCGAACGTATGAACGCTTCCATGCAGGAAGCAAGTCTCTCCTCTCTCTCTCTCTCTCTCTCTCCCTATTTGTCTTTCATTGTTAATAATTTTTCATATTTTTATCTTACTTTACCTTAAAGCAGTTACAAAAGTTAGGAGATTGCCTCTGGGTTGGCTACGAATATCCGTGCGCATGAAGAAGTTTTCTTTTAGATAATCTAACATTTCAATATCGCGCGCTTTCTTCTATAAAGCACCTGTGTTCATCGCTGGAAGGCACTCCGTCAGACGGCCGGCTGGCTGGCTGGCTGGCTGGCTGGCTCGCTCGCTCGCTCGCTCCCGTTTGAACCTAGACGACAACGTGTCACTAACGTTAGTGGACAAATACGTTACCTACTAGGCTATTACGGGACTTCTATGAAGCCAGCAGAGCGGAATGAGCCGAATGTTCCTTTGAAATACGCCTTAAAGAACTGAACTACTTTTAATTGAAGCCTTCCTTGTTCAAGGTATACGGCTGATTTAACACAACGGTCAGAGTAGCTATTTTAGATGCAAAGGCAAGTAGAAAATGCACGTATCTATCTCCAGTGGATATTCAATTAGTTCTATAGACAGATTTATACTACTTATTATTTGAATAGATAGATATATTATGCCAATATAATTATTGTTACTAATATTTATGGCAGCCACTCAGGCAAACCGATCCATTCCAGATACAGTCTAAATTAGGTATATGTTTGAAAATGATAAGCCTTCAAAGTAGCCCAAAGAAAAACATCGTGAAATTTACGAGAAGAGTTGGGCAAAAAAAAAGTCCGAATGTATATTATACATCATCTTTAAACCATAGCGGATGCCAAAAACTGAACACCAACGAGGAATAACTGAATCCACTCGAGGAGCTAATCCACATATAAATAGAAATAAAATAGTCAACTTCATCATAGATATACAACAACATCATAATAGATATATAAGCGTGACGGACACAGGCGAAAAACGCGCGGCATTGATTCATTGAAGGACCCACTCATTCCTAACTAGAATATGTGTGTATGATTAGCGGCAGAATATCATCTACAGATTTAAGGCATGGGAACCATTGCATTAAACGTAGTCGAACTTTTGTCGCTTGTTTCTTACATGGAACACTTGCTGAAATGAATCTCATTTTACGTTTCTTGCATCTTCGTTCTCATAGCACTACTCCGACGATATGCCCAAGGTAGAGCTTACGATTTCTGATGACGCCCAAGCTAGCCGCCTCAGATGATACGCGCTTTATCGTACAATTCTGACCTGTCCGTGCGAATGATACTAAACAGAAGCTAACACGTTTTGGTAAAAAAAAAAAAAAAAAAAAAAAAAAAAACTGTGAATGCCTACAAAAGCTTCAATCGATGGTCGACCTTCAAGGTTGATTTTTCTGCCCTTAGGCAAGTCTGTCTGCACGCTTTTGCAGACTTTGGAGTTCTTTATGGCCTTCGGCTATTAGCAAGTAGTGTGTTTGCCCGAAACTCTACGTGCGCCAGTATCATTTTGTTTAGTAATTAATAGAATATTTTGCGTTGCACTTAAAGCTTGTCATATCTATATTCAATGACGTTCTTAGGCCGCGGTCTGTTGACTTCTTATTGGACGTGATTGCTATAGTAGCGTCCAGGTAATAAGTACATAGGGATTAGAGTCCTGCAAACCAAAACGAACCGGATGTTCTCATGGCGAACAGGCTGAAGCCGCTAATGGAAAATTCCAGGAAGCAGTCGCAGCAATCATCATCTATATGAAACTCTGTCGTCTAAACGCTTGCAGGTGTTATATGTTACCGTTTGAACAACAATAAGCAAAAATGTCGCCATTTAGGATCCGTTTCAGTCCTGGTGACGTTCCGACGACGATGATAAACCGACAAAGAAATCAGGCGGCACATGTATATAGCTGTACCTCCTGCATCTCCTGAAAACCCTTTTCTCATTCGTTAAGCTGCTGAATTAGATATCTTTTTGAATATCTTATCCTTGCGCGTATTTGGCTTCTATCGCTAACGCTCTTCTTAACTTCTCTCACGTTCTATCTCTTTTTGACGTTAGCCTTTTTCTCGTATCCAATCGAGTCGTTCGCGCGCGCCATCGCAGTGGACGTTGGTCGCACCTGCCTGCAACGCAGCGGTGGCAGATGCTGCTACCCTGTATCGAACGATTTTTGCGCGTGGGGCGGCAAGAAGAAGCTGCTAGGTATAATCTATAAACGGTTGTTTAACGCGCACGGAATACGCAATAGCGCGCTTGTAGAATTGATTCGACTATTTGTCCATACAGGCCTGAGAAGGGACGGGAACTTAGACAAAGAGAGACGGGTACGTCTAGAAATTATATAGAAATAGTTGTACTAACATCAGTCGTAATAGTGGTGGTAGTAGTTATCGCTGTTATTTATCTATGGTCCGGACAGTAGAACCACTTAATTTTTCTTTTCATCTGTTTTCAACGTTCCGACGTATTTGGTTGCATGTATTTGCATTACAGGCGGTGGCCGTGAGGCGGTTATCAGTTAAGGCAACGTTGACCGCGATGTTTGTTGCTGGTCGACATATTTAATGTCTTTCATCGATACGCAGTGAACCTGCTACCTGTTGTTGTTAGCACTCCACTGTTGCTGTGGGCACACTGATGACAACAACAGTATCAATAACAACAATATTGGCATCGGTTAAGGCACTACTAGGGCTAGACCACGGTAAGCAAGGTGCCATAACGGCATAGCGTTGATCTTTTCTCAACAGGTGTGGATCACTGATCAGCAGCGCGCTTCTCTCATATATCAATTTGCGCCTGTCGCAATTGCATAGTTAGCGCCGAAGCTGCTACGGGTGATAGGGGTGTGTGCTGCCTGACGGCGTTTGCGCGCAGACCTATGCGACGGCGGTTTGGATCGTCCGCACCCATCCTCCCTTGCCTTCGTGGACAGCAGAAACAGTCACACCTTTACAACCGAGCACAAGCAGGTGGATGAGAGGATCAGAACGGGAATGGGTACGGGGTGGACGGCCACAACAGAGAATCGTAATTCAGACTAGGTCACTGACGGTGGGGCGCTTGCTTTAGTTGTGCTATTTCCGCCCCCTGCCGCAGCGACTGGGAACAGCATCATGTCCACGATGATAGCTACTTAAACAGACAACACAGTGGAGCCGACCAGTGGTGCCGCCCAACGTGCATCAGATGGTTTACTTACTTTGTTCTCATAACTAAGGGTACGTTTAGTCAAAAAGGTAACTTCCTAGGACGCCCCGCCTTTCGGGCAGCCAGTGCTTCTCGTCCTAGGCATTTTCTTTTGTGAGTGAAGGAGGAAACTTCGTGGTCACTCTAACCACAATGCGCGTGCTTATGCTATCCGTCTTGTGTGTTCTGTTGTGTTGTAGCTGTGGCCCAGTGTCGGTGTGGGCGCAGCAAACAACCAGAGCCAGTCTTTCTCAGAGGATATCACAGTGGATGGTGGGAAGGATGGGTCTCGGTGGCATGCCGGGTTTACCGGGCATACCTGGCCTTCCGGG
This sequence comes from Varroa jacobsoni, assembly GCF_002532875.2. NCBI lineage: Eukaryota > Metazoa > Arthropoda > Arachnida > Mesostigmata > Varroidae > Varroa > Varroa jacobsoni. The sequence continues at coordinate 38,675 of NW_019213323.1, read as the reverse complement.
CGTAGGGCTTGCCGGCTTTGGCATGCCGAGTATTACAGGATTGTCCGGGTTAGGCGGTTTCTTTGGCCTGTCACCTATTTCTTCTAGCCTGTTGTCGTTTATGGGCTTAGGAACACGATCACAGCCAACTTATGTACAGGCTCCTGCTCCACCGCCGCCATCTCCACCGCCTCCACCGGCGACTCACGGACCGCCGCCCCCCCCCTCCCCTCTACCGCCATCGTTATCGTCACACGAAATTCCACCCCGTCCTCGTGGGCCTCATCCGTTTTATAATCAAGCAGCACCTTATGGATTATATTCAGCCCCAGTGTACAGCCCTCCTCCCAGCGCATATCCTGGTCACGGATCCCCCAGTCCCTATAGGGGCCATGCTCCAATTGGTCACGGTTTGCCACCCCCTATCTATGATGGTCCACGTGCTAATGTTCATCGTGTGCCTGCAACAACCGGTGAATTCTACAGAGGTCGCGGAGCTCGTGGCGGTTCAAGTTACCTGTTTGCGGAAGACGCCTCGTTCGGACGACCGCAAACGTCAGCGGCAGCCATTCCTATTATCGTTCCTCGGCACGTGGTCAGGGGTCCGATCCGTGGCCCCGTGGCTCTAAAAACAGCCCACGGCCTCATGCTCGGACCCTTCCATAAACCCGTACACCAGCATGGCTTGCCAACGATTAGCGACGCGCCTGTCGTTATGGACGATGTGGCCTCCGTGACAGAAAGAGGACTTGGTATGCATGATCTAATAGATTCATCAGCAATGTCTGGCTTAACGACTTTATCAAGTATGGATCAGGTTTCAATGAAAGACGTAATGGCCACCGGGCAAGCGAACGAAGAGGCCATGCTCGGGCTTGATGATGCGCTACCTTTCACTGTGGACACGGGCGAGATGGATATATTTGATAAAAGTGGCCTTAGTCTAGGCAATCTTGGAGGAGATTCCCTCTTTAACGACGAAATGAAAGGTACGTAACTTAAAGAATTGCGAAGCACCTATATTTGTAGGTAAATAAACGAAAGATAGATAAATGCAGGTTTGTAGAAAATTAAATTATTTATCTACAATGCACCTTTAGTTTAAATATACAATGCTGTATGCTACATCCATCGTCGTTGATTGTACACGCAGTCACGCGACTTGTCTGCTTTGGCATATGAAAACATTTTACTGCTTCTATTACTAAGTGACCTTTTTTATTATCAGATATTTATGTGTGTCCTTGGGGAGACTCGGGCAATATCTGACAATCGTTACGTAAATCCCTGTCATTGAAATCGTCTTCTACGTAAATTTAAGATTAAAATACATCTTACTTTTATTGATGCCTAATCGACAAGTGTATGTGCGTATATTCACTAAACACTATCTGAAACAAACGTTTTCGCCAGAAAGGCAAAATTTGCCATGCCATCAGTGGTAACTCGTAATAGCGTAACTAAGCGCCAGAGAAAAGCCAAAATTCAGTAGACTACTTGATTTCCAGTATCCGAGTTAAATGGAGAATTAAACAGTCCTGCAGTAATGGAAGACGACGCTAAATCGCTTGACCTGAAGGAGAATCTGCTGGCCGCAGCAAGCGAACGACACGATCATCGTCAGCCGATCCATGGTATGTCCCACAAGTGAAATGCCTCTCCATATACACCCGTCCTGCAGCAGTATATCTTTATCTAACATCCCCACTGCGCTCCCAATATAGATCTAAGTTTCAAGTTGACAAAAAATCGAACTCGGGATTGTTATTTTTTCAAGGAGCTGCTGACTTACAGTGTGTGTGTGTGTGTGTTTTATTACCTTCATCGAAATTGACACGAATTTCTGAAGACGTACTGTACACGAACCGCTAAGGCTTCATATTCTTCCGTGAAGATGATCGGGGCCTGTTTGTAGCAGAGAGTTCGCAGTACCATATGTTAGCTTTTTTTTTTTATTTTAACGATAGCGAACAGCAAGGTCTAGTATCAGTGCAAATTAATAAACACAGCTTACGAAACAAACTGCTCGATGTAAAAACTTTTTTCTCAAAGATGTCGTCGAACGTAACAGGCAGCGCTCTACAATCTAATTATGACTTCTTACCCGGCCTTTGTTTCGTTAGAGCATGATCCTTCCTATCTATTTTTTAAGCAATTCGTAGAAGTGCTCGAAAACATCTTGTATACACATTGAAGAGGTATATCGATTTTGCGAAAATGTTTCCTTTCGGTCAGGTGAATCCACGACAGTGGCTCATTTTACTATAAACACATGATGGGATTTAGATGGGAAACAGCAAATAAAAACAGGTCACAACAACTAAATTTAGCTGAATATTGCAACACAGAGGATTCGAAGAGTAATTATTGGCCGGCCATAGTCGATTATTAGGCATCGTTAATTGTAGCATTACGATATGTAGCTATTTTGTAAAATAGTTGTTTTTTACAACATTAATATCGGCTGTGCTAGTTACATGGGTACCATATGTACTGATTTTAGGTAACCCACTTGAAATGAGCGCGATCCAGCAGCAGCAGCAGCAGCAGCGGCAGCGGCAGCAGCAGCAGCAGCAGCATCACTATTACCGTCGAGTATCGCGTTCGATGAGCAAGCCAAGCCTGCAGGCCAACAACTTCCTGAAAATGCCGTCGCATTCATCGTCGTCATCATTACAGTCGGCATTAAACAAAAAATTAGCGCAGCTCTTCTAAACAGTCAGTGGACGTCGCCTGTGCCATCGTATTTTCTAGGACAGTTTCGTTTAGGGACAGCCTTTCTTGTCCTGCGGCCTGACTGGCCCCTCCTAAAGCTGTTTCCTTTCCTCTGCTCTGGGGGGGGGGGGGGGGGTGAGAGTGATGAACGTTAAAGAAGTACCTACTGTACAGGTGAATGTATGCTTGTCACGCACGGTTCATTTTAGTTGACGTGTATCGATGGGGGTCTTTTATGTATGCCTGTTTCAAATATAAGGTAAATACTTGAACCGTGCACTAACTTCTGTTGTATAGAAATACAAGTTTGTTTCATATCAGAATGTAATCAGTCAACGTATTAACAAGTTCAGAGTAATGATTAGTTGTATGACGGTGACATATAAGGAGAGTAAGCACTGAATTGTTTATACGAAAGGTAAGCTGCGCCCGGTAAGGCATTAGTGCAACTTTAGTTTACACGAATCGAACCGGAATTGTCGCATGTATGGCTATGCATCTATTCATGTATATATATATATATATATATATACAACTGGTAAAGTTTAGTTGGGTCGGCGCGCCCGCTCCTAGTACGCTTTTCGTTATACATTTGCAAAAGCTGAAATGCTCAGTCGAGCGTTACAAAATACAATTAATTCTCCAAATTCGAACCTCTTTCTTTGAGTTTCCTGTTAGTGGAACAATGTATCCGTTCACTATCGCATATTTCGCTGTGTTTTCTGGGTCGAAAGTGGGCTTATTTCTAGTATTCAGTCTCTAGTCATGGTTAAAGGAAGGTAGCTGTTATTCGAATCGGCTAGAAAGACAGTATTATAAGTAGCCGTGCGAATATGATCAATCGATAGGTCAGCTGCAAATTGTTCCTTGCAATTATTATAAGCTACTATATTAAATAGTCGTGGCAGCATCGAAAAAACATGTTAAAAAGAATCGGTAGTACAGGCATCGAAGATTCAAGGGTGCAACGTTTGTCGATATCCGTCAATTCCTGTAACCTTACTTGCCTAAGTCTAAATCCGTTTCAGTTTTACAAAGCTAAACATGTCGAAGATCGAAATCTAGCTTTAGACTCGGTTAGGGCAAAGTCGTTTTTTGTCTAGTAATCAAAACACGCTAACGGGACGTGCATTGCCGACGAACAGGAAGGGTTTATTTAATGGTGCCATTGTAAATACGTCTTGTGGATTGCCGTGACGCTGTGCGCCGCAAATGTGATGCCTTATAAAAAAAAAGAGTGATTTGTTATACAAAGCTAGATATAAATAAAAGCTACTTGTTGTTTTACAGCAGTTGCTACGATTCAAATGTACCGATTTCTTCGTTCGACAACGCTTCTTTAACATATGGCCGCTAGAAGAAAACGCTTTGGCCGTACCAGGCTTTCGACATAAATCCTATTATGGGGACCGTAATAATACGATCGCTTATATTGTTTTGTATATTAATATACCTTCGAAAACCTGATGATTCGACGTACATCTATTTTTTGCGTTCAGTGTCCTCACGTTACGTCAGTAGATGCGTAACATTTTTAAAGGGTTTGACAGTCCAGTGGCCTAAATATCGTGGATCATTTGTACGGTCACAGCCTTATTTCTGACGTACAATACATTTGACTTTGACAACTGAATAGGCTATCTCCACTTTGGTGGCATACCCACTCTGTGTGTGCGTTTTAGCGTAGCGTAATGTTAATGTGGCGGCATCTGTGGGTCGCTGGTTTAGTGCTACGGCCGATACATGCTGTATAACACCCAGGGATAGAAGTAAAAGAAGGTAAGCTATTAGCGTGTTTGAAAGAAACTTGTGTCTTTTATATTCATAGTGGGGGTGATAACAATATATATATCAAGTGAAATCCTTTTGTAGTGTAATTTTAATAACATTGCCACTGATCGTATTGTGTTATTTACGCTACGTACGCTACGTAGGTACGCTAGTTGCCTTTTTTTTTTTACTTTGTCCCCCGCTTCTAGGGTTTCTTTTTAGGTCCTTTCTCAACGCTGTTTTAGATCGATATGTCTCTACTTGTGAGTCTTGCTTAGCTTAGATGGACGCGACTGACCGAAAGACTGCCGCGACCTATATATTGGCCTTTAAGAGAGACCACGGGTCTGATCAAGTGAAACATTTATCTTATCTTATTTGGAGGGGTCGGGGGGACATCTTGAAACTTCTGTATTAGTTGAGCTTTATTTGAATTTAGTTTTACACTTTACCTTGCCATGTGTTTCACTGGATGGACGATCAGAATTACCACGTCCTGGTTTTTACTTGGCTTTGTTACTGGCTTTTAGGAACGCTGACTTTTGAAATCGGTACTCTATACTGTGCGGAACATGAAGTTGGTCAAGTCGGAAAATGTGCCTTCGATTTACAGGTTTACAAGCGGATGGAGCTTTTCGAACTGAAGTTTTACACGGACTATATTTTGCTAATACGGACCAGCTATTATCGACCCCAGTGACAATGACACCATGTTGAGGAGATAATAGTTCCGTCAAATTTAACACAATATCTATGCGTAAACTTGAAAAGCACTGAGCAATATTTGAAGTTATTTGCGACATTATTATACCTTTTATAGAGGTTGGACTCGTTCGAATCGTCTTTGACTAACGGCATACAAATCGCTATAGAACTCAACGTATTTCGTGTCTGTTGAATTAAAAAATTGTATCTGTCATTAACCATCCCTAACGTACTACCTATGAGCGACCAAAGGACCCAATTGCCCTGCAGGAGCCACACTGCAAGGGCAATTGCGAAGCAGCCTTGATTATTACTTCTTGATGTTTAATCACTAAACTAACCTGAAGGATTTGTAAAAGAGTCTCTTATTTTTCAGCGCGTAATAGTAATCGATACAAATAAACGTTTTTTTTTTTTCTCAAATATAGTGTGTGTTTTTAGTAACGTTGTATATACATCAGTTTATTAGAAAAAAATTCATATTTATTTTTTACAATAAATAGACACTGTTTTTCATGCTGTTTATCAGGCAAGTACTTTATTGCCATTACACAAACTTGAAAAGATTTTTCTTTTTTAACGTAATTTACTTAACTTTTACCAATATTTTCACGCATATGCTTTTTTGCTTATCACCGTAGGGAGGTAGTGCGTCCTTTTTTCTAATTATCCTATTCGTTCTTGAATATATTTTGTTTAAGCCTGGCTGCGCTTAAGAAGAAAGCTGGGCTTTATGGTATTTCCATATTAATTCGGTATAATAGCTACTGAAAAAAAACGCTCTACAGAAAAAAAAAAAAAAAAAAACATATTTCTTCGAAGAATTAGCCGTGTACAACCGCTTGTGGGTCATATTTGAATAACTGAAGACTCGCGGAAAGCTTTTTGCCTAATGTATAGTACACTTATCCTCTTTACAGAACCGGTTATCTTTTACCCAAATGACTGAATATCGGACGGATATTTTTGTCCACTTATGTACGTTTGTCTGTCTTTTAATGCACCTTTTTTTTTTTTCAATAGTGTCGTATTTGTGTCAAATGTGATATAAATATTGAATTTGGCGGTGCCAAACCTTCAGTTCACTACTAAATAAAAAACAAAAGGACCAATATTATTCACATCAATGGTAATATTTATTTCTGCAATGAACAAATGTCATAGACGTAGTATAGACTCGCCGCAGTGTTGAGCAGCCGTATCACTATTATAATATTAATTATTATAATTATTTACTTACTTAATGCTGTGGGCATTAGAGAATATTCAAGTGTAAAAAGTTCCCATGTCAACGAGCTGATTAAATTGGCGATCGTTAATAACTACTTTTCGGATTTTCACCTATTTCTAATTATATTAACAACTCATCCCATCGGGACGAGTCGTAGGAGGGTTTGGGGGTTGGGTTAGATGAGGTCTCGAATCGGGGCACAGCCTGAAATTATGGCCACTGACGAAAAATAAGAAATCGGCTAAATAAAGGAGACACGGTTACTGCAACCGGGTAGTTGTCATGAGCTAGCTGAACTAATACAATCTCAGCAAGATTACATTTGGACCCTAGTAAATTAGCAAGTTTTCTTGTATAGAAGTTAGTTTTAACGCGTAACATTGTGAATGAAGCAAAATAACTATAACTGCTAATAGATTCACTGAACTAGAAATATAGGGAATAACTGTTAAGGTGTACGTCAGATCAAGTTATAGTTTACGTAGTTTAAATGGAGCGCGGACCAAGTTTACTTATTTTAAAGCAAGTTAAAAGAGGTAACGAGAAATGATTTTACGCACCGTTATAACTGTTGGTGTATTCTATGGCTTCTATTCTATGGTTGAGCTTAATAGCAGATTAGCTAGATCTACGTTAAGACAGGCGTGAGGCGAGATCCATGTATCCACCTAGACGACGTCTGCCTTCCTATCCAACCCAAATCGGCCCTGTAAACAGGTTGGATTAGCCTATTTGTTTTTTCTATCCTTTTTTTCAGTTGGTTTTATTCTGGAGAGGCTGTGCGTAAGATAAACGATTGGATGAATTCGGCCTTTCGAATTAATTCTCAAAAGTTCAATTCTATAATTTCGTAAAATTGCGAAATTGTTGATGAAATATCAACGATTTTGGTATATGATATACATATATATCTGGTAAATACTTTTCCGGGGACAATTTTTGCTCCTGTAGAGTGTGACTCTCAGTACGCAAGGTGATTTTTTAACAGTTTAAAAGTTCATATTGGTGTAGAATGAAGATGCTTGTTTTTCTCCAGCACGATAAAATAGGTTTGACATGTTCGGAAGTTGGGGAACGAATGAAAAGCGTCTTATCAGAAGAACTGGCCAACTGTATCAGGAAAAAGACATGACACTTGGGTTCAGTACCCATTATACGTGGCTCAATTGTTCGTTAGCAAATAACACCCGGGCCGCCACCCCGGGTTCAATGTAAACATGCCATTGTTTATTCCTGTAGTCACCTATATTCAGATGTCACAAAAGTAAACAAAAAAAATTGATCCTAGGGTAACATGTGGCGTTTTTCCATTTTTGCAATCTGTGCCTAAGATATTGCCAAGTTATAGAACATGTACATACAGAAGTTGGCCAACGAATCGCTTGTAACTCTAACAGGGTGGATGCTTGGGGGTAGTCTGAGATCAACTCTACATATGCTGATGGAGTCAAAGTTGTTTGGAGGCATATAGGCTAGTTAAAAGTCGAGGTGGTCTGTTATTGTTTTAAGCAGCAGGGTAGATGCAGCTTAATAATGGATCAATGACGATAGAAGTATGGGACAAATGGAACACAAGAAATAAAGGCATTTCATTCTAATGACAATTGTTGACGCAGGCTAACTATAATAAAGCTGTAGACAGTCACTGAGCCAGGATAATTATACTAGTATATTTAGTGAAACACTGACTTCATTTTGTAACCCTCAAGCGGAGTCCTTGTAATGACTAACGTAGTTAGTGCTGTAGAATCTCGAAACACGTACTCTGTTTCTATTTGAACTGTAACCTTCGGCTAGGGAACATGTAAACCAAACGTATTCATTTTTTAATAAGTCGGTGAAGGTATCGTGATTTATTTCAATCGTGATGGGGATTGACCTGCAACGATGTTGTCAATAACATTTTCAAATAAATCCCGACTGGTTTTTTTTTTTAAAAAAAAAGAAAACTCCTAGCATGTTTCCTCGGACGGCGCTGAACTCTGTCAGCAGCGATATGTCAGTATCGATACTTAACAGACAAAACGTCATGATTTTTCTAGATTTTCGCTTATGGAATAATTTTAGTATTACGTGGACATTAAAAAGCGGATCGCTAATCTTTAAATAGTTCGAATGCTCAAAACAGTTTAGTCATAATTAAAATAATAAATGTCAAACGTTTCCTATATTAAATAACTGCTATGGTAAGAAACGTGCTTAAGAATAGTATGAAAATAGGTCTATTAGGGTGATGCGTATAGCTAGCTAGTTAATGAGGCAAATATTTTGCGAGCGACCAGCCTGTAGCACTGTATTTAGGGCCTGGAGCCAGAGATTAATATTGACTGGTGGCGGCATGTTTGTTACTGGTAATTTACTATAGGGATGGCAACAGAGGCCTTTTATCGATCAGGTACCGGTCGTTTACGTTGTGAGAGTATCGATGCAAACTTCAGTTCCTTTAGAATGACTAAAGTATGCCTCTTGAGTAAGTTATTGAACACAACACAAACAACGATATCGAAAACAACATCTATTTGAGAGAAAAAACTAAATACAGCTTCGCTTCTAAAATCCTTTGAAAATATGATCATATGGGTTCCACCCTTCTTATAGTATTACATAATGGCATCATTCACGATATATATATATATATATATATATATAGGGCTATATGGGTGATTCGGTTTTTTTCCGAGCTGTATAATTTCAAACTCCAACACTATCAAAATTTGATTTTTTCTTACTGCAATTCGCACTTTGTCTGTCCCAAAGCTACGTTTTTAACGATAAACATCTCGACTATATATATATATATATATATATATTTATATTAAACCAGATGCCGCCATAAATGCTAATTTCTAATGAAATTGAAGAAATTAAATGGCTTCAGGGTATAGCTTATTTTAGTGGGAATACTAATTTCAATTGATAATACCATAATTGTGGCCTTTTCTAAGAAAAAAAGCCTTTTCTATTTCGTTTTGTTGAGCAAATCACTCATTCACACGAGACCATTAGTGCGCAATATACCATGTGGGGCGTATGGGTCTACCAAAAGGTGTCTTGGATTGACGTTTCTTCAAAAATTAATGAATCTCAATGATCCATTTCGGCCAAACAATACAAGCGTCTTCGACAGATGTAGTAGCGTTTTTCTTCTATGGTACCGGTTGCTTGCTACGATAGCCTGAAGCAAATGTGGGCCCATACAGCCTAAGCGTTCCCTATATATGGTTATCGCAAAGATTATGTTGCGTCCAGACTGGTCGTTCATTGCACCTGCATTTTGTAATAATAATAACTTTTATTGACACCATTTATTCCGTAAAAAAAAAAACATTTAAGACAATAATAAGATAAATAACAAGAAACTGGCGTAATAACAAGTAAATGGTTATGTGGCATGCATCTCATTGTGTATAGATTTTTGTGAAGGTAAGCTGTATAAAGACATCATCGTTAATACATCACATTAGCACCTTTATCAATGATTCAATACTATGGGAAACCATTGATGGGGGCGCTAACACGTTGTGGAAATGTGCGGCGGGTCAATGTTTAAAGTAACAATCTTCTTGGAAATCGTGTAAGCTGGGTGTCTGATAAACAGCATGATAAATGCATCTGGGTCTGAAGGGACCGTCACTGCTAAAGATTTTCCACAGCAAAATGTATTGTTTTGATGGTCGATTTTATGGATTCGCGTGTACCTCGTACCTGAGTTGACACGTCTCTTAAAGGTCGTCGTTGCTCGCCAAAGGTCGCGCCTGTTCATCAGTGTACAGAAGAAGGTCCACGAACAAATGACGTGTCTTGGTATCGTTCGGGCGATTACTGATAACAGCAGTGGACCTATATACTGCAGACGTGCATTGTCGCCCTAGCTAATTCATGTGTTTTTTTTTTTGCCAAATGGATAAATGCAAGCAATTCCATTGTCTATGATTATAATTTTATTATTATAATAATTATTTATGTGGAAAAGGTATTTTCCCTCTTCATCAGTTAGCCTTTACTTTATCATTAAAGTGAATCTTCGTTCAGCGTATCGTAAAGCGAACCACCGGATTTCCCTTTTTCGTACTCACTATGGATGGCAGAAAAATCTGTGAAGTATTTGAATATTGTCCTGGACGCTAAATAAGTTGGCCGTATCGTAAGTGAGCATTTTCCCGACCGGAAAAGATATTGATTTTTGATAATGCGGTGGCTTTCATTTCTTAGTTCTATTTTAGCTAGTTGCCTTCCTCATCGCGTTCCTATTATCGTTGCGCTTTAGCTGAAGCTGTAAAAATCTGATTTTGTCTTTTGCAAGCGAAATTCTTTGTTCCTGGCTGTAACGTAAGATAACTCTTCTGACATATATGGCAACTAAACGCTTCGAAGTCTTAGTCAAAAATGATGGCCCGGCTGGTCCAGGTATTACCATTCAATGATTCCTTCAATCGCCATAGTGACGAAGACTACTGTTTCACATGGCTGCTATAGCTCACAATATTCCTGTCAAGGACAAAGGGTTTCTGCTGTCGATGAGGGTGGAATATATTTTGACGCTAGACCGGTCAATACCCGCTTCGATGACGCCAGCAAGAATTCCTAATGCTACTTTCTATTTCACTTATTTGAAGCTGGTAAAAGGTGACGAAGTGCCAACTAACGCTTTATTTTCATCGGTACATCGATGTAATTTGTATAGGAGAAATAGATTGCCTAGTTGCTTAGCATACCTTACCAGTTGTTTATATTGTCCTTCAATTTTAATAGATAACACTCGCTGAAAGTTACTCAGACTTATCTAAGGTGCAATGTTACCAGATTAGCTAACTTGAAGGGGGCATCCGGGCACCGTCCGCTAACAGCAGTTCGGCTCTGTTGAAAAACTCGCTCTATTTTCAGACATTAGGTCAGAGGTTGTAGCGACTATCTAATAGAAAGTTATTATAGAAAGAAAATATTCCTAATGGATGACACTGTTGCCGGTGCAACTGGTATGAGAAAACACATCTTGATCCTACGGCGGCAGCAGCAGCAGCAGCAGCAGCCTGGTGATTCCTAAGGCGTTGTCGGATACGCCTCGTGCAGCCCAGCTAGGAAAAATACTGTTATTCAGTCAGCGATATCATCAATGCCTTCAATCTCATTTTACTGTTGCCTGCGTTTTTCTGTCACCTCGAGAAGGTTGATGATAAACCTAATTTAGGCAGAATCCCTGATTGGCACTCCTCAGCAGTAATATTGCACGCGTGGATTATGTTCGCGTCGCAACGTGCCTACAGATTGTAGTCGCACGAATCTTGGCGAAGCGTTGTTATTCTTGTACTTGCAGGAAGTAGCCGTTTCGGCAATTGACTCTGCTAAGTAGAGGCCGTTTGCGTATCTTCTCTGAAGTAGCACTACTCTCTTGTCGCCTAAACCTAAGAAAGAACATAAATGTTGAGGTTGTATTGCACGTTGAATTTATGGGACATTGTGCGTTCTCAATAAAACAGTCTACGATCAAGGATCTCTGTGGCTAGTTTGAAAATGGCGTGCCGGAATAAGGACGTTCGCTCTATTCGAGTAATCTATAGGACGTCTCGAGGTACCTTTTTGCTAGGCGAAGAGATTTTTGCCAATGTTGCTTGAGAACGAGGATGCCTATCCGTGAACGTGACATGGAACGCGATCGCACTTGCTTCAATCATAAAAAAAGTGGTACACAAAATTAGATGCATAAGCTTTTCGACGGCTCGACCTCACCCATCCCGAATTCGAATGAAGTATATGGTTGATTCTAGCCCTCCCGTACATCCTGAGCTTAAATCCGCTTGCTATCAACTTTAAATTATTGAAAAATAAAAGTCAGGAAAGCAGTACCGTGTTTAAGGTAGATAACTATTCTCTAATCTCTGATGGTCTGGCTATAGACTTTTGCTAGGTTTGACCTTATTTATTACGATGCCCGAAGACAGGAGGGTACGTCAGCTGTGGACAATTCTAAGTATCTACTACGAACTATTTCCGCTAAGTTTATCATTGACAGGCTTGAGGAGCTCGCTGCCGAATATAGTTCCATCCTGCTAAAATTCTCCGGTCTTCTTTAAAAGTCTTGCCTACTCTTCTACCAGGCCCTTTTGCACGACGATGACCGCTCCTGTCTCTCATTTTCCATTAATTAATTTCATGTTTTTTTTTATTAATAACAAATAAAGAAATTAATTAAGTTCCATTAATCACGCCAGGTCACAAAGACGGCGTGAGGTCCTTTGTGAATGAACTACTGCCCAGTAGCTCGAGAGTCCATTCGATAATTTATTTTTGTTAACGTCTGAAAAAAAATATGCCGCACCAAAAAGGGATAGCTCCAGTTGAAAAGCTGAAAGATACGTTCTCATGAAGGGTTGTTGATGAACTTCGCCAACAAACTTACATAATGTTACTTGTACAAAGCTCGTAGCAAAGAACTACTGTTCATATTATAATTGTTTAAACTGCATATTGCTGATTTATTAATAGGTTGCTTCCCTTGGTGCGATAAGGGTTAGGTTTGACTCGATCGCATCGCATCCTGTGCATCTCACATTTGACGTACAATGTCATTGTGGTTATTCAACCTGGATGTACCAACCTAAGAGAATACCTAGGTGACCTGATAATGTATTTTTTTTAACAATAAAATTGTTACCCATTTTCGACAATTTGTTTTCCACCAGAGCCTTGCAGAGACGCGTGCTTCCGTTAGTCTAACAAGGGGTATATTTATAATAGCTTCGGGAAGAGCTACGGCATATTCCACACGGTAGCTAATTGTATGCTGACATTGTCCTGCAGGCCAATCAGAGCTTTAGCCATAAACGTCTAAACACACGACTGTTGTTATTTACGTGATGACATATAACCGTTAATTGTATCATATAAATGTATACGCAGGCTGGGGGGCAAGGTCAGTCGACAACTAAAAACAATCAGTCATTAAACAGTCTAAGTGCCTTTTGCTTGGTTGATTACATACAATTCAACTGAGGATGCTTTACTGCCATCTAAGATTTAGTCAGCCGGCTGTATAGCCAGTTCTCTTATAAAAGAAAACGATATAGAATATAGGTATAACAAAGGAAGGGCCTATATTTGAGGTTCAAATAAATACTCCAAGTCGGCTTCATTGAAAAATACACAAATAGTAATTGTAAAATAAACATCACATCATATTAGTGACCAGTGGCAACAAGTGCCCTTATGCACGTTTTCTGTCTGAGTATTAATTCTATTAGTTATTATTATCAGTAATGTTTAGCACACAATGTATCTATGTACAGGGTGAGCAACGTCGGTGATGATGTCGATTCATCCACAAACTCACTACGATCAAGCCGCTCTCATACGACTAGATCCTGTTACTGTTCAATTACCTAGATGGCCTCTAACTGTTCATGTCATTCAGATATACTAGTGCTACGGGAACTGTTACAAGTGTGCCTCGCATTACCGCCATGACTGCGCATCCCACATTGAGGGCGGTCGCGACAGGTGATGCCCATTAATTCCAGGCGGCATCACCATAGGGGGTCCCCGAGACATGGCTCTTTGATAGGGATCGGGAGTACGCCCCCGCACAGACGTAACCGGCGTTCGGCAAGTGCATGGCGCTGATGGTGGACGTACGCATGTACACTTTGAAGGCAATGGCATGGCGACATGCGGCGGAAGAGTTGCCCACGCTCCCGGGGGGTAGGGCATCTCCTCGGCGCGATTGTACCACTTGCAGATGCACACACCAATCGATATAGTGGTCACGAGGATAACGACTGTCGAAATGATTATAATAATTAACATGTCTACTTTCGTTAAGAACGGAGGGTCCGTAATCACAGTTTTGCGAACAACGAGATCTTGCACTAACGTTGGCGATGGTCGATACGGCTTCTTAAAGAGGCTTTCGTCCAGCTTGAAGGGATTGTCTTTTTTAGCAGGTGCATTAGATTCGCTACGACTAAGGTCATTGGTTACAATGTCCCTTGAAAGGCCATCCTCATCACATTGAAGCTGGCTTTCCTGTAGATTAACCAGAGGTATACCTCGCAGGATTAATGGAGTGTAGCATCTAATGGTGCCAGCATCGGAGAATTTATCCACTTTGTTTATAAGGGCATGGTACAGCTCAGTTGTATTGCAGTCACACTGAAGTGGACTGCCCTCAAACGAGCTCATAATGAAGTTAGGCCTAGTGTTAATGAGCTGAATAAGATGCGGATCGAAATGCATGATCTGACTGTATTCAGCTGATAGTCGGATATTTGAAGAAAGTGGTAACGGAAGGAATAGCGAGGCAGGCAGATTTTGGAGATTCGTGTTATAGAAAATAAGGTCTAGACGCTCAGATCGAATACCAGCAAGCGAGGTCGGGGTCAGCTGCTCAAGGGTGTCGCCCGCTACCAGTAACTTTTTAAGTCGAGGATTATACATCTTGTGGAGTTGTGCACCGAGAGAAGGTGCCTTGATTTCCACCATAAGTGTTTCGAGGGCGCTCGGAATATTCATGCATGAGTAGTTTAACTCTTTGATTTTCGGATATCCGAGAATTTCAAGATTATTTAATCGTTTTTGAGACCGAAATGCTTCACACCCCATTCTAGTGAGGTTGTTCAGTCCGGACAGCTTCAGCGTTGAAAGCTCGCTAAGCGCAACAAATGATTTCTTTGTAATTTCATAGAGCTGGTTACCACTGAGGTCAAGGTGTTCAAGTCGGGGCAGTGCTATATCTATGCCGAAAAAATTGACAATTTTGTTACCAGCCAAATCTAATTTTACTAAGCCGGTCGCTCGCTTAAAAGTGGTCTTCGCCAATCCGCTAATTTCATTGTCCGATATAACCAATTCTCTCAAAAAAGGCGTTTCCAGATCCGGTATTAACTTTAATGATACGTTGGTCATGTAGAGTGACCGAAGAGATTTTGGTTCTCCCAGAAGAACGTAGTGGGCATCAGAAGTAAGCGGGTTGTGCGAAACGTCAATGTGCTTCACGTTTACAAGGACGTCAGCGTTCGACGGTATGCTCCGTATAAGGTTCATGGAGAAGTTAGCGCGATCGATGACGGAGTACTGACGTCGAAGAGACAACTCCGGGAACTCAAAGAACTCGTTTTCTGCAAGATCAATCGCTTCAAGGGCAAAGACATTTGTTCTTGAGAACGTATTCTGTGGTATAGTATGAAGCTGGTTGCCCTTCAGATTGAGTCGGAGGCGAGAAATCCCATTGAAACATTCGTCGGTGAGGGTTTCCAAAAGATTGTGACTAATATCGATGCTATTCAGTGACGAGCAATTAACAAATGGCGTTCCCTCTAAGGTGTGAATTTGATTCATGGACAAGTCGAGCTCAGAGAGACTACGAAGAGGCGAGAACGTTTTATCCTGTATAATATGCAGCTGATTTCCCGAGAGCAGGAATTTCTTGACATTTGGGAAGCTCTGAAGTACATCAGCGGATATCTGTGAGAGCATATTATTGCTTAGATTAACTTCCGCAAGTGCCAGGTGAACTCCAAACAAGTCATCCCTCAATTCCTGCAATCGGTTAAAAGAAATATCAATCTTACGAAGTGCAAAAGGTGAGTTTGATGACACGTTAAACGCACGAAGGCGATTGTACGAGAGGTTGAGTGTACGCAGTTTCTTTACGTTCAGTTTAGCATCGCTCAGGTAGTTACCACTGAGATCCAGTTCCTCAACAGTCTCAAGATTGATGTTACGTCCAAAAGCTTCCAAGCCGTTATTGGCTAAATGAAGGTGCTTAGCTCGAAGGAAGCTGCCAAACGTACTATCATAGATAATCGAGATTTGGCATCCGCTTACGTCAAGATATTCCAGTTGAGAAAGTGGTTCAATCCAACCTGGATCGATTTTGCTAAATAGATTTCTTGCGAGTATGAGCTTCTTCAGTTTTATAGAGGTGGAGAACATTTTTGAATGCAAATTTACGAGTTGGTTTCCACTTATATCTAGTACTTCCAGAGCGCTAAGATTTAGCATAGGTAAATAACTTATTTGATTATCTGCGACGTCTAACTCAATAAGGGAGCTTTCTAACCCGCCGTAACTTGACGGAGTAAACTTTTTGAGGTTGTTCCCGCGTAGTCTGAGCACTCTCAATTGGGCCATATCGCGGAAAGTGCCTTCGGGAATCTCTGTGAGCAAGTTATAACTTAGTGAAAGGTAGTGGAGCTTGGCTGCATAGCGAAGAAGTTCTTCGGAGATAGCGGCGATGCGGTTGAAATCAAGATGCAATTTTTGAAGGCTCCTCAATTTGAGGAAGATTTCAGTCGGAAATGAGAGCAACTGGTTATCATTGAGGTAAAGTTCTTCTAGATTTTCCAAATCCGTTACGTGAGACTCCTCGAACTTACGAAGTATATTTGCATCTAGGATGAGTGTCTTTAATCTAGCCAGCCCTTGAAATGTGTTTGCCTGAATCTGCACAATTTCATTCCAGGCTAAGTTAAGATACTCAAGTTTAGTGAGTTGCGAAAATGGGCCGTAACCGAGATTTCGAATTTTTGCCTTTGAAATATCGAGATGTTTGAGCGAAGTGAGCTTCTTAATGCTCGAAGGGATATCCTGGAAAAGGTTGTTCGATATGTTCAATGTGTGTAGTGAGGATAGACCTATCAGATGTAGATCTGTCTTGATATAATTTGAAGAAAGGTCTAGTACTTCGAGACTCTCCAGGTGCGATAATCCTTCAGTTTCTATAGAAATAATCGAATTGTTTGTTAGATTCAGGCTGAGCAAATGTTCTAAATGAGGAAACTCGAAGATGCTTTTGATGCGATTGGCACTTAAATCGATGTGTCGAACTCCTTCCAGATGTTTAAGGGCTCCAGATGGCACTTGCCGAATCTCGTTCTGGCTTAAATCGAGTTGCTGCGTCAAAAAGAAAGACAGAGAAAAAATCGAATATTTGGTTAGTTATAGTTGACAATGGCTGGTATAATTGACATAGGGGAAGAGCCAAAAGGGAATATGAAGGTGAAACAGACTATTATTTCGCCACGTATGTGACGACCCCACACCGGGTCGAGCGCTTTCTTGAATTGCGCCAATCGCTAGCGCTTGTGAAGCACAGTAATCACCATGAGCAGACGCTATGACCTCCGCGGTATCTACATCTCACATAAGTTTGACGAAAATGTTTTACCTGAGGTTCTGGGGATATCAGCTAGCTCTTTTAGCTGAATCGTCGCAACAGCAAAACTAACGTAATCAAAAAATACCAACGATATATATATAGGGAAGCTAAACAGTGAAGACGCTGATCTTTTTCACGCATGAATCCAGTTGCTCCGTTTAAAGACTCGGCGAAAGGAGACAACGTAAACGGCATACAAACGTTCACGGTATTTTGGCACGATAAATGTCATAATCACGTAATTCCACGTCGGGCAGTAACATACGAATTGCACACAATGGCCGATATGAGATGCAGATGTCTTTCAGTATCGACCTTTCAGCAACATTCGATTACATAGTTATTTGTAATATATACACTTAATAGAACGTTGCTCAAAATGGCACCGATTTGGGTTTTTTTTTTACGTTTTTATCGTTCTTCTTGTAGCTTGTTAAGCAATTCGTAATTGTTCAACAAACTACTGCTAGTATTATCATTGTTGCTTCGTTAATAACATTGTTGTAATCATATATCTATAGACGAATGATCCAACGCTTTTGTTTCGCTCAATACGTATTTAAAATTATCAGGCAGAATAGCATTCAATTGTTGTTACTGAAATGTCAACACGGCAAGATAGTTTACGCATACCCACAACGCCCGTAATAGATGACCTCTTTATGTGCCCACTTCAAATTACCGTCTAGCTTTTATAGATAGGAAAAAAAATAGCTTAAAAACTTTTATAGTGTCTTTCAAGCTTATCGTAACGCTTCGAAAACGTATAACGATTTTTTTTTATCTGAAATTGTAACACTGCTAAATGGGAGATATATAAAGTAAAAAAAAAAAAATTTACGCGAAATGGGTAAATTGTGTATTGCTACAGGGAACGACACTCGGCTTGTGTATTCAATAATCGATGTCGATCGCCTACCACAAAACTATAACTTGAACCGAATCAAGAAAATTATAAAAAAAGAAATAAATTTATAAGAAGGGTCGACAATCGGGCAAAGTTTAGCACTTGTGATAACGCTTCAGATCGCGCGTTGATGAAAGCGGCGACTGGTGTAGAACGTAAAGTACATTAAAAATTACGCTATCGGAAAATCGATTCAGCCTGTCAATAGTTTATTCCAGCAATGTTCGGCAACAGCTATGACTATGTGTGCTTTATTACAAAATGGAAGTTTTAGATACAATGATGTATGGTAACCAAATGCCACCGAGGGCCATAGGGTGGACGACGAAGAAGTGTCAACGATCATCTGCTTAGAATCAGGTCTTCTAATCTTCTTAAAAGATGATTCTTTTATCTTACGGTTTTTAATGCGAAGTTAATGACTCTCATTCGTACAACACGAGGACGTGTGAAAAACCTGTTGGAACAATGCCTTGCCAAAAAACTTTATTTTTTTTTTCATTACGTTTTAAAAATCCTAAATACACCGTCAACACGTAATTGCCCTTTTCGAATTCTATACTAGGATTTTTGGTTAATATATATTAATGTAACCTAAACGCTACTCTATACATCGAAATTACGGAAATAGCGTTCGTTCGAACCAGCTAACTTTTCACGCTACCAGACAATCGTTAGGTTCCCTCGCTTTAATATTGGTGGCCGGTTTTCGAAACTTCATCCCATCAGGCTCAGTATCAGAAGCAATTAAAATGCATGCAATCCTTAATAAGAGCCTTAGCATGAGTCATGAGGTTAAACCCATACAGTTCATGTGCTGCCCACTGGAGAGGAATCGCTCAAGTATCAGCGCATCTAGTAGTGCCCATATCTTTACCACTTCGCTAGTCAATTGGCCTCTTGAATTAGTCAAGCAGAATCCCTATTGACCTAATACAACATTACAATCCCTTGGTAACGTAGAACAATGGCGTAAATTCAAAAATCAATAAAATATGTTGACTGGAATACGTACAAAACTTTAGCGGGAGATTTCAAATCTCTATATGGTTTGGGGATGCTTCGAATAATGTTGTAGAGCACGAAGAAAGAAACGGAATTGTAGAAGCTGTAAAGTAGCTATTCCTACAGAAAATAGCAATAAAATGCACGAATTCGCCAAGTTATTGGCTAAAATATAAGAGTGGAAAGATACATTTCATCGCGATGTTCCGTGTGCTTTCTGAGTTTCACATCGTTGCACTGGTCGACCGAGCAATCTGTCGCGCTGGAGCAGTAAACTGTGCGTGACCTCTCCAAAAGCCCACTTCCTGCGTGATATGGGCCAACGAGATCTTCGCGAATTACAGGGTAAAAAACATATCAGCATAAAAAGACAACTTTCATATTTGAACCATGTTTTACGGGCAGTTAAATCTGTTGACTATGACGTGGAACTAGATATGATGTTGAACGCATGATGTTGAAGTGGCATGAAACAACGGAAAAAAGGTCGAAGATATTGATACTTTAAACGTAACAGATAGTTCGTATTTCGCGTCACGTTACCGTCCTCTCTAGTAAGGTTTCGATCATGCAATTATAATGTTTGACAAAACCGGAGAGTTAAATACGTAAGAAGTAGTGCGAAGGCCCGCAGATGAGATTTTATATAGTTTAATTATTAACCTGTTTAGTGAATTGCAAGGGTCCTTGTTTTTTTCACCTATTTAAGGATACGTTCTTGTTTTCTTTTTGTATATTGGCGAATGCAAACTCTAACCATTTAGTTAAACATACAATGACACTAAAGGACAGAGAGAAGGCACCTATGAAGGATGTTTGTGCAAAATCATTTCAGTTACCACTTCTGTAAATTTTGAACTTGTATCTTGATTACTCGTGGGGTCTCCGATAATTTAATCAAATAACTTGGACAAATGCGGAAAATACTAAATTCAAAAATAGAGTAAAAAAAGCTTTTCTTTTTTAAGCTGAAAAAAGGATTTTCTGCGAAAAGGGGCCCCAGGAACATTTCTTCCCCGATATTTAGCTATATGTATTTTCTGAACTCTCTTAATGCCTCCGACACTAAGCGTATTTAAGCAAGTTAGCATTTCAGAACACGACTAAGCGGATAACAAACGTAAACGAGTTTGAAGCTTTTCGTAAAAAAAAAAAAAAAGAAAATCTAACTCCATTTTCATAAATGCTGCTAGTGTAGAAATTGTAAAAATAAAAAGTTGTAAAAAAAATTACAAACGAAAAGTTTGGTCCACCTTCTTAGTACCAATCTAAGGTTCTCGATGAGGTGGATAAAATTACGATTCATCCAATCGCGAGCAATTTTAATCATGGTGAAGAAAGACAATGCTCCAAAAAAAGAAAAAAAAAAAAGGAATTAACATAATGATCTAAGTGAAATGAATCATTTCACGTCTCAATGAGTTCAGCAAGAACAGTATATTTGTTCTTACACGTAAACACTGGCTAAAAATGGCCAGCATTTTACCTAATGTAAGCCGGAAAAACAAATCTCCTAGAACTTGTGTTATTGGTATATTTATTTCAATACATTTCCGCTCTGTAACACAGTTGCTATAACTATATACTCTTGTTTGCCTAGACGGTATGTTGATTCTATTCTGGGGGATCTGTCTTTGTTTATGTTCCAGTATTTGAATTGACATAAAAAAAAAAAAGTAAAATTAGGCTAATTCGCCGCCTAGAACAACGATGCCTAGTAACTTTTAGGACAAAGGAAGGCATTGCTTTGTAGAATGGAATTAATCAAAATTAATATTAGAACAACACAGGTTTTAAACTATGAGATCAATCCGTGTTTTTATCCGTGTATTCCCTAATTGGAAATTTGGAAATAAGGTCCATTTTAGATTTTTGAAGTTATGTTGCTAAAGCGTCAACCAAAGGCTAACTTAAACACTAATTAATTTATACTATAACGATTTAATCACAGTAAATGAGCATTCATTG
Source organism: Varroa jacobsoni (assembly GCF_002532875.2). Taxonomy (NCBI): domain Eukaryota; kingdom Metazoa; phylum Arthropoda; class Arachnida; order Mesostigmata; family Varroidae; genus Varroa; species Varroa jacobsoni. Next base: position 17,243 of record NW_019213323.1, on the reverse strand, counting down.
TTAATGGTTATGGTGAAAGACTGTATTAAAAGTAAAGGAAATTATTTCTAACAGATATTGAAAACCATCTTTTGGTACCAATTAGCTCGCGCGCTTACGCTCGATTGGTGACGATTTACATATAGCGAGCTAAGTTGGCAAAGAAGAGAAAAATTGATGCCAACGAGTGTCCAAAAAGTGGGTTACACGGCAGCGAACGATCTTTTTACCTTTAAACTCTTTCATGTTTGTGGCCCCTTGTTTTAATGGGCGGATCGCTTTTAAAACAATTGTAATTTTTATGGATAGCTTCTGATATGTTATTGGGCGTTCTGCTGCTATACATTCGACCAAGTGAGTTATTGGTTTACCTCTTTGACGTCTGAACGCTTGCCTAGTGTACGTTACTTAACCGCCGTTAAAATTTCTGTGACTGCAAAAAGTATTAATAATATTATGTAAACCGTCGTGCTTCCTCTGATCAATGCAGAAAATAACTTATAATATAATTATGCAGAAATAGTGGATCATTTTTCAGCACATACAAGCACGTACTTGTACACAGTTTTAACGTATGAGAAGCAATGAACCTTCCATTTTCAAGCACATTCGAAGCAAAGTTGTTATATTGCAATAATTACTGCGCAAATAACACCAGATATAACTTTTGAAACTTAATCAAGTTGGAATAATACACAGCGCTAGTAGCGGACATTGAAACATGCTTCCTGTGGTTTGAACAGCTCATGTGTATACCTTTGGGCATATTAGCACGCTAACCATGAATATGCGACCTAAGGTTGGCGAATAGTTACTATGTTACATTATCATTCGTTCTCTTTTGGAAAAACCCCAAATAAGTCTTGGACCCGGTACCGCCATTAGATATTCCTAGCTCCCAACACAAAACGAAGTGAGCTTATGCCTGGGCACAAACCTACACCTCTAAGATTAGCAAGCAGGTGCGTTACTCGCTAAGCTATCACGGGCACCCCAGGCAAGTCTAGCAAGACCTGTTTCGCTTAGACATTCTAATGGGTACAGGTCCTAAATTTCGTACAGAAAGGATTATTTCCGAGACCTAATTACATCGAGGAAATAGCTAAACACCTTACAAAATGCATTTACTACAAAAACAGGTAAATTCATCCAGATCTTAGCATTGCCAGAGATTCACTCTACGACAGCTTTAGCTATGGTTATAAGAAGTATACTTAGCATTAGTATAATTAGCATTTTATGTAAATGATTTCTGTAATTTCCTTTAACATGTGCTCCCCAAATTGTAGAGCTTTTGCAGGATATAGAACTACATTTATTAATTAATTAATTACCAAATTTTCGTCTGCTTTGAGCCAATTTGATACGACTATTTACAAAGATAGCAAATGCGCGGTGAAGGGCCTTGAGTTATCGCTCGCAGCGAGAACCGTTTAAATGACCAATCTATTCTTTATCATGGCCCCTATCTGATCAACGCGAATCAGCCGTTTTCGTAAAATTCTACGTGCTTTCTTTGAAAATATAGTCAATGAAAACAAACGTTCATCTGCGTTAAGCGCTTAGGGGTTAAACACTTGAATGTTAAGGACAGCCCTAAGGGCCTCAACAATTTTTCTTTAATCGTTACTTGCACCTCAGAGCTCAACAGGAGTGCGTGAAAAAACAGTAGCGTTACCCAAAGTTACATCTGGATCTTTTGTTGCCTGCTATTGTACATGTAAAATGGTCCTTATTGTAGGAAAATTCGAATTTGGAACTTTTTGAAACCCTCATGTCTTCGACCGAGAGTAGGCCGTGGCAAATACGGCTATAATATATTGCTTAATATTAAATAAATATATTGCTTATGTCAAAGAGAGATCGGCAAATTGTGTGTGATTTTTTAGAAACGAAACGATAAACTTCGATCGGCGATAAGCTGGCTATAAAACTATGGTTCTGTGACACTATTTGAGGGTCGTAGCGTATATCCGATAACCGACGTTGTTCACGTAGGTTTTGACAGACCGAAAATAGCGATAGGGACACTGCCTTGGAAATTTACGTTCAGTAGATTAGTACTAGTCGGCAAAGCGATCCGAGTCCACTCTCATCGCCTCATCTCGAGTATATTCAAGTGGAAATAATTGGCTTATACTGAATAGAAGCCAACTATTGAAGTAGTATAAGCATCTTACTCAATACGAATATTGTCGCGTACATAATAATACAAAAAAAACCTAGCTCGTGGCCTCATCACCGCACTAATTTTCAGAGTCGTGTAGAACCGCTAAACGTGAAACGGTATCTAAATACGACACGTAATCAATAATAAATTCATTATATCAACGTTGTAATTAACGCAACCGTTTATTTGTACCTACGGTTAACTTTGATAATTCTCTCACCTAATAGGTATATCGCTACAATTTCAGCATACTTAGATCGTTGTCGTGAAATTGTTCGAACATTTACATTATGCTATTCTACTAAAATTGTTAATTTTTTCTAGTAGGGACGGTTTTTGGCCTTATTGCATTCCTGCCCTATTCTGTCAATTAAAACGATTAGCAATTATACTAACTAGTATCACAGTTAGAAAAAGCAGCAACAGTTACAAACGTAAACCGGTGATCGCACAACAAATCGTACTATGAATAATTTCGAATTTACAGAGCAGCGTAAACGGGCCAATTAGAGCCGACATGACGCCGTCGGATAAGCTAACACGTGCAACGGCAGTCGTAAAGGCTACAATGCTAGCTAGCCCATAGTCGCGTAACTACTTTTATCATTCGCCGATGCCTTCGTTATTACTTTACTTCTTATGATATTTTTGTTAACATCCTTCCAGCGCTAATCACACAACGGTAACAAATACCATTTCGATAAACGAAAGTAACGATCGACGCCGGCATTGTTTCGAAAAGGAACAGTGTGCCGAAATAATTACCACCTGCTTCGATGTGTCGAACCTTAATTCCAGCTCATTAAGAAGTGCTTCGATTATTGATATTGGAACTGGGCTTCCGAGAACGAAGCTATAGTATAACATGGCGATTCTAGTGCTCGCTAAATACTCTGACGGTAGCTAGAGGCTTTCGAAATCGAGTATGGCTTTTGACGGAGACACTTTGCTGTACCATCAGAAGACACGCAAGCGGAGTGGGCATGTTCGTTCTGAACGCCTTTATTTACGAGCCGAAATGTCGTTCGCGTCAACGCCAATCATGAATTACTGCGGCTCCAGCTGAAGATGCACGCTACTTCCTTCAAAACGGCTTTCTTGGCCTATCCCCAACTCGATGACGGCTTACACTCGGGCCTTTTGTAATGGTTTTTCTTTATCGATCACAATTGCTCGATGCTTCACCACAGTTCATTATTCAGCCATAACGATATGGTAAAATAGACCACGATAACGTTCATACGTTTCGGATAGGTATAAAAGCGCAATTTAGACGATTGAAACGCTGCTTTATTAGTAGTAGATAAGCGTTTTTGCTGTAGTTTTTCTCAAACTACTAGCGAACACACGGGAAACAATTTTGTAAATTAGGCTATGCAACATAAGCTGACGCTCAATGACGAATATATGATATGGAGATCGCGAGCGGGCACATAGTCAAACAAGACAATTCGCTACCGTCACTGTTCTAGAAAATGTCAGAATAGTATTCCAATTTAAACTAAATAAGAAGTAATTACGCGATAACGGTAGGGCAACTGATTTTTTTCTTTTATCTCTTACGTACGATAAAAACTGCCCCGGCTAGCGCATGGTCTAGTCTATATTTATCCTAATGAAATTAGCCTTGTCTAAGCACAAATATTTGCCAAGTAAATGAAGCTGTTAATGTTATAAAACAACAATTACATATCGCTAAGTGTTCGTATTAATAAGTGAAAGCATTATAACAATCTGGACAACACTCAAATCAGAATAATGTGACTGAAGTTTCGCTAGCCAGTTAGCATTTTGAAGCTGTTGTAAGTTACAGTTGGCAACAAGTTCCAACATAGATTTGACTGTTGTTGGGGTTGTTCAAATCGTGAGACTTGAAGCAAGAACCGATAGCGTCGTGAATAAAATAATCTAAATCAATTAACAGAAGTTAACGTTGGCTCATTTATTTATTTTTTCGCAAACATCCTTGCTACAGCTTGTAAAAAAAACAGTAGATAAGAACGACAATTACTTTCAGGTACGTTTAGCTTTATTATTTCTCAGGCCGTTAAAATCCAAATGGGTAATTATAACAACTAGAAAAAAAACACGATAATTTTCACACATTGCGTGCGTAAAAAGGGCTTTTCGGTAAAATAGACATAGTTTACTAAGACTTGCATGGCTGTAATCTTTTATTTTATTGTCTTGTGCTAGTCTTGCATAGACTGTTGCTGTACCTCTATGTATGACCAGTATTATGACTAGCCTTTTTCACTAGATGATCGGTCAGTTTGAAAATAAGAAGAAATAGTCTTCATGAAGATAGAAATGAGTTCGATAGAATCACCCTACGGGATTTCCATTTCGAGTACGACGTTACACTTCCAGGCCTTGAATCTAATCAAATCGATCTGTTTGTGTTTGAAGTTCGTTTTGAAGTGTAAAAGTTCGAGTGTAAGCAACCTAGTAATTGGAAACTACATAGCAACGTAGAAAAAGACCGACGCCTATTCATAGTTGAACTTGGTTTGATGAATGTATAGCTTTCACGTAAACCCACACTTCATGAATTAGAGAATCGTATCGTACTTCATAAGGTGTCATACATACAACGCATACCTTTTTCCTATGTGCGCTATATGTAGACATGAGCAATCTCGAAAATATATGACCTGAACCAAACTGGCCGCATTAATAGTGTGGTACATGGGCTTTTCGTAATAACTGGGCAATATGCGCGATATTCCCTATTTACTGTTTGATATAGTGTTGTGCTTTTTTTTTTGGGAAGTCAATTAACTATGACATCGTTTCAGTCTGGGTTATACGAAGCGCATGTATCTGTTAATGAATGCTGCCTTATTCGATTGTCCTTTATTTTGTACGCCATATAACCTGGCGGGTAAAGTGGTACTAGAACGTGCAGGCTTTATAGCCTCTAAATACGGCAGACCGAAACACCTAAAAAAACGCAGGTGACAACAGTGACCGTGATGGAATAGCGACGGTGAGGGCTCAACTGGGACTTGAAATACTGAGGTGTTTATTTGCACCTTCAAATGGTTGTTTATTTAGGGATCTGCGATCTTTTTGCACAATTATATCGTTTGTTGTTCTCGTGTGGTACCGCCATCGAAACAAAATACGGACGCTGATGTGTTGACGTAATATTCTACTAAATATCTAAAGATAGTATATACTTTTCGAACGTATGTAATATCAACAGTATATAGTACGATATTGGGCGTATTTTACAACAAGCTACTGATAACAGGTAAAAATCTCTGGACAAAACAATTGAGTTTTTTGTGCGTGTTAACAAGACTTATATATGCATGAAATATTTAGATATCTTTTTAAAGATCTACGATTTTTAACATCAAATATAGCCTCACGGATTTGCGGTCGATATACTGTATTATTCCCAATTTCGTATGTTCAAGTACGTGCATTTTTTGTGCGAGCATATGGTTAGAGTTCACTTCTCTAAACAGCATGAGTATACCGGAAATGAATCTTGTTGGACCTGTGGAGTTTCCATACCAAAGTGAAAATAGGTAGTAACTATTTGTCAACGCTGAAACTTAAAGTAAGGCTTATGCAGCACGCTCAAAGAGATGCGTATTAGTCACCAAGATCTTTCCGACTCGATTTATATCTAAAACAGTTTAAAATACGCCTAGCTAAAAGTAGGTCACATCAGGAAAAGATAGCCGGAAAATTGGCGTTCAGATCATCTTTGCAGGATGACCTAATAAGGCAATGACGACTTTCACCGAACCTATGGTGAGAATGTGTCTGGGATTAATATTATTATCATCATTTATTTTCACCTTGATTAGGTATTTCGTATGTATGCATTTTAGGATTATTATGTTTTTCTATTTAAAAATAGAAATAGAAAACAAAACATTTAGCACGACCACTAGCGGCACTAGTAGCGGCTTACCCATATTATTCAGGAAATGCGTCCTTAAACACGAGCTTGCATAGTATTGCTTACAAGGCCTTCCGCGGCAGACACAAGTGCAGCTTCCGTTGGGTACACGGTACGATTCATTCCCTTATCCGACATAGTGGAAACCATGCACTATGTAGCACAGTACCACATATCGATCCTTCCTGTGCAGTTTCTGCTAGCTTTTTGTCCACCACAGCGTTAGTCTCAATGTATTCTAGGACTTCAATAATTTATTGTCTCGGCTGTCGCATAAATTTTAAGTACATTTTTAAGTACATTAATCGTACATTTTTAATAGGCCAAATTAACGTTAGGAATCGTTAACAAGTAGCGGTTATGCCAGGACGTGTGCAGACCCAAGAAGCGCAAGCTCCACTCGGTCTAGCCTATTCTTTTGGGCTGTACCTAAATCCTCCCAGATGAGTTTTATGCCCTACGAAACAAGTGGTATAAGTTTGACATGAAAGAAACGCATTGTCGTGTCCGTAGAGAGAAACGAGGACCTTTTTTACGGCACCTCTTGCTGCTAGTGTTTTCAGACTAGCAACGACAGCAGTGAGCGGAGACTGTCATTTGCTTTAAATGTCCTGTTTTTCGGATTCTTTTGGCCCTAGTTTTGTCTAAGTTGATTTCTAGGTCGGAATCCGTTGTAAACAGATGAAGGCTAAGGCTCACTGGCCCTTAGAGCGACTTATCTTAAGATCTTCAACAGATGATCTGGAGGTCTATGGGAACATTTTCTGTCACGGACTCGCGATTTTTTGCCTGAGAGATCGTTCAGGGGATTAAAAAGATATAGGGAGTCGAGGTGGTCGTCCTCAGCTGCTTCTATCACCTGTCAAAGGGGTTCCACTTTTACCATGTCGCTTTGTATCGTAATACGGTTCTTCCGCAAAATTGGAATAATGAACCGGATGAACTCGTAAGAAATTCATTCTTGCTTTAGTGAACTTGAATAAAATTCGGTCCCTCGATATTTTGGTGAATGCCACCTTGAAATCGGCGGTAAATAGAACAAAAAAATCTTACAATGTTGTGTATATTACGATATGTCCAGTCTAAGTTTTGGCGGGGCATAAATTCGGGCCATTTGTCATTTTTCTGCCCTACCATAAACGTGAATGGGAACCTTCTTAACACCTATAAAACTCTAAAGAAACTTTTAGGATAGCTAAATATGATGACTTTGTTTTAGGTTATATTATATAAATAAGGCACGATCTATCACAAGATATTCATTTTTCGAAGAATTTGATAACGTAAATAAATAATAAATAAATAGAATAGAATCCTTTACGCGAAATAGCCTGACGATATTCGTGATGGAATACATGACCTATTACAGATAACATTAACAAGCAGCTTGACATTTAGAGCTTTTTGTACTAAAACGCATTTCCTATACGATTTCATGCACCTTCACACCCTAACTATTCTAATTCAACATGCCTGTATCACACAAAGCAAATTTACACGAATTCTTTTGAATGTAAACGTACGTTTGCATATATGCATGGAGCACTGGCAAGCAAATGTTCCTAACGTGAAATATAGAGATTTGTTTATTTTTGGCGTGAGGTAACGATCTAGACATCAGCAAATACTGCTACAACGACCAACGACAGCCGTGGCTATCGTAAGTGGGCATAGCATCCCCGAAAAAAACGACAACAACAACAACAGCAGCAGCAGCAGCAGCAATCTTCTTACATAACAACGGCGAATTTTGACGGCTATTAGTGGTCTTCACCGCCGAAATCTAAAAATAGCATAACGCTTATTCCTTCCCGGTATTATATTTTTGCTTTTGCTTTTTTTTATCGAAGAGCAACGACTTTTTTTGCCGAGTGAGGTCGGATGAAGCAACGATAGTGTTTGTTAGGCACCCCGCATAACCCTGCTTGCTCATAGAGCTAAGAAATCAAGCTTGCCACACACGCTGGTAGCAGATAGATCGCCAAAACGAATAGCAAAATTTTCAATTCTCAAAAAGAAACGCGCGGCCAAAAACTTACGTTACTTCTGCAATTAGTTCGCACGCGTGTCTGCTCCAGCAGGTAATAGATCAATGCACAATTGTTAGTCCACCCTTTAGCAATCTAGGCTTACTTTATAGTGATATGCTTCTGTTCTCTAACTAGACTTCAAAGGATCTTTATAGTGTGTGAAGATTTTCTGTGATGACGTTAGCGAGAGGCTAAGCGATCGAAGTACGCGCTCGCTATGCCATTATACTAAATCATTTAACGGGCTACATTGATCATTCTCACATATGAGATTTTCAGCGATTCCAAGCATACCTTTAGGGCGACGAGGCCACGAAACGTGTTGTCTCCAACAGCCTTAATGAGATTATCACTAAGGCCAAGGTACCTGAGGTTGTTCAGGCGATTGAACTCTTTCGAACCAAAAACAGGAGTAAGTTGATCACCGAGGAGATTGTGCGAAAGCTCGAGATGTTCGAGAGTATCCTCGATGCCATCGAATACCTATATAATCATAAACGTATGCGTCAGTAATATATTCAAGGAGGAAATATTTTCAATACTGCATCAGCTAAAACGACCCAGCTTCGACTACCATACATATCCTTATGATACTTGTAAACAGACACGTTACTGCTATACAGCATTACATGGTCTAATTGTTCATGCTAAACTATCTCGAAGTTTACGATTCGACGCAGGCTATCTTTTTTCAAAAATAAATCCTACCTTACGGGTATCTAGGAGGTGACAGCCGACAGAAAAGGAACCAACGGAGGGGAAGAAGGTTAGTACAGATAACTGGCATGGTACCATCAATGTTTATATATCTCTTCATACGTGTAGGTATGTGACAGTAAAGGTATTATTCAAACAAAGGTCAGGACTCTTAGATAGAAGCTCCTTTACCTAAACGGTGTGCCACCAATCTGGCGTCTACTTTTATCTCGCCTGCGCGCATGTGAACTTACGGAACAGCGTCAAGGAAGAGTTCCGTAGAACTGTAGTTATTCTAAATGTGAAAAAAGCGGCATTTGGTTTTAACTTGAAATATTGGTTGGTAATCTATACATTATAGGGATTAGTTGCATGCTTAACGATAGTGATTTTAAGTCGTCAGATTCGACTGATAGCCATAATGGTAGTTTTTGAGGCGTGCTTAAGCTTTCTACAATTGCTATTTATTTCTCTCCAAGAGAGAGACTGAACAACTGAATGTGAGCCGTACATAGTTAGTAGTTTAAAAAGTTAGTGTCCTCCACGTATGGGACTGAACTTCCCTTAAAATCGTGCATGAGCACCTGTTCAGACTTTAGCATTACGACTCGAAGTCGTTTTTAGTATCTACCCGTTTGATAGCAGTATAGTTTCGTCAGTAAATAGGCCAGGTAAGCCTGGTAATGTTCTCCGCTGAAAAGCGTGGATCCATGGAGATTAGAGTGATTGTATTAGTAGGATCTAATAACAAAAGCTGGCACACGTTGAAAAAAATAACAAGACAGTTACTGCCGATAACCTACCTTATCCGTAATTCTTCTAAGAAGGTTCGAAGAAAAATCGAGTATTTGTAATGGTATGTCACTGGCTGTAAATAATTGCGATTCCAAATCTTGAAGACCTGAAAAATTCCATAGGTTAGCCGTTAGGTAGCCTCGTTCTGTCCCTACTATTTTAAACACGCGACACAAATAAGTCTCCCGATTAAACTGAGTATGAATTACGTCTTTAGCCATAAGCAAAAGAATCGACTATTTCTCTTTTAATTTTTCGAGCAGCGGCCCGTAGCCAAGCCGCGCAGATGTTTGTCTAACTTTGAAGGTGAAGTAAAAGCAATTGTTTAGCCCCCAAACGCCACAAAATCGTATTAAGTGCCGAAACGCGAATTCTTTTTCCAGAAGATATTTTCCAGCAATTTTATATTTCAATATAGTAATGTTTACATGAGAGCGGCTTCTACAGTAACAATCCAGGTAATCGTTAGACGTAAGTCATATCGTTCAAGCTCTGCTATAAGTTCGAGTTAGAAGCATCTTCAAAAAGTTCTTCATTTATTCGTTTCGCCGCCACTCAGAAATGGCGAACATCTGTGACGTCAAATTACATATGGTGTCTGCAATTTGTCTAATATTAAATTGTCTGCTCTCTTAATGCCAACGCTTAATGACGGAGCATAATGGCGACCGTTACATTTGCCGGTACGCAGCTAACCCAGAAGCCAAGTGATCACGATGACTGATACAGATTTTCAAATACTGCTATAGCAGAACAGTACAGACAAGCATCAGACCGGCACGTCATTCATCTTCGAAATGTCAATAACGTACAGCAAAATTCACTCATCAGAAGAATGGTTATCTTCAGATATATATATATATATAGCTTGTAATATGTGGCCAATTGTACAAGCATCTAGTGCGAGTCAATCAAAGTAGAATTTCTGTAGGGCAGATGCCACAGTCATTGGGTAGCAATGGTAATAATCATGCTAAGTCTTGTTTCCTACCCATCTTACATCGTTATTTGGCAATTTTTAATTAGGTATATATTTTGTTCACACACAAATAGTGTATATCGTAACGAGCCAATTCTAGGAAGCCTACGGATTTATCCATGTCAGAAGGATCTGACCATCGAAAAAATGTAGAAACGACTAAATCAATCTCGATAGATAGCGCAATAACAATATAAAATTTTGCTTGTCCTAATCTTCGGCTCTAAGGACAAAGCATAACCTGTGGTCAAAAACAGGTCGACCAATAGTTAGTAAAAACGACGCTGGCGAACGCAGTAGGCGACTGCTGCTATATCGCTTAACCAAAAAATATGGGTCAGGTTAAAGCTCTGCTAATCCGATTGTGTAAATGGCCGCGTGACATTTGCTTACATCGTTTGTTCGAAGCTCGAACCTTTGCGTCTGCAACTAGTTAGACACTTCTAAAGACGCCTGTACTAGAATCGTGCAGTTGCACGTCGAAGGATGGCTATTTGAAAATGTACTAAATATAACTCGTATTGTCGTTGGCAAAAAAAGAAAGTAATTAATACAATATTCTACGAAGAACGTGCAGTCCATGCATACGTAAAAAGCATCTTGATTCTAAATTGAAATGGCAACGTTTTACGGAAGTTCGATTCTGATCATCAAAAATTGCAGTCCTACGGTGGACGCCTGAGGAAAATGTCGAAAAGAAATGTTTATTACGTTACTTGTCTGCACCTAGTTCCTAACGCGATTTTAAATGTTTTGAGGCTACCTTACATGGCGTGTGATCACTTCACATTTAAGCAAGAACACATCTAGCTCCACTTAATATTGGACAAATCTACGCTGTACACAATAACGATCAAATATGGTGTACATAAAAATGACTTAACAACCGGTGTTATTTTATTACGTCAATAAAAAGAAAAAACATTATCACATTAAGGATGGACTGTTTAGCTTTTCCTTTACCACTCTCTTTACCACCTCTTAGCCACTCTACCGAGTGGCGAGCAGTTGTTTCTACCACTGCTCCCATTCGCAATGAAGGGAAAACGTAAAGACAAATAATTGTGTTAGTTACTGAGATTTAAAAAAAAAACATTCGATTGAATTTGAGATCATCGTAATAACAGTTGCTCTATATAAGTGTACTCTGTATAATAATAATATACAAAGCAGTCATACAAAACACGCCCGCCATGAGCAACAGGACCCGCAGCTTATTTTTACCGACTGTTTAAGCCCATTGAGTCGTAAGATAATTATATGTGAGCTTATGAGAAGCCGGGATGTGCCGCCTGAGCCGTACACTAATATACAATTAGCTCAATGTAGCACTGAAAGCGTACTTCGTAAAATGTACTTCATCAATCGAGCTAACTAGGTACCATTGATTTGAGCTCCTCTACGCCCAGGCGATTTTAGCTAACCGTCGTCGGCTGACGGTTCACGAAGGTAACTGATATAGTCAATATAAGTTTTTGTCTTGTTACAGCCGAGCAACACGCGCCTATAATCAAATTGGGTCACAAATTGACACCTTTATTTAGCTGTCTGTTCGTTCAGTCGAATTTCGACCCGATATCTACATTTTGTGGATCAAGGTAATTCTTTAAGACAGTATCGCGCATCATTTTCGTCACGAGAGGTTTCGGTTACCATTGCCATCAGTTTCGGCACATGTAATACACCTTAGCTGAATATTATCGATAATAAGTGTTCCATTGAAAAAATGTTTATTATAAGTTTAAATATGACCATCGTATGTATTTATGGAAACTCTATGTCGCTAACACGATTGTTTACCACTTAATTCAGTACAGTTGCCAACCGACAAAAGTATACTGGCTCTTACCTACTGAAAAATAATCTTTCATTTGATCTAGAAGAAGTCAAGCACGAGGAGCGTGTTTCTCACTGTGGAAACCTTCACCACGAATTATCTGTTTGATCCCTAGGTCTTTCATATGATATAAGAGTGCAGCAACGAGCTAACAGAGATAATTATTATCCCTTTCAAACACTGACCTTTTCTAGACGATGCTGAGCGCCGTTTATAGGAACCTCAAAAGCAGAACGGAAAGCGACACGACAGATACACGTGGGCACGCGCTAACCGCTTTAGGAGGCGCAACGATCCCATAGATATTTACGGCATATTACAACGCCAGTCGGCGATGGTTGGCCTTTCCTAATGATAACAGAGATCTGTCTATAGTTTTTTTAATTTTTTCTTTTTTATTTTTACTCAAACAAAACAGAATGATAGAAAAAAGGCCCATACCGTTGGTGTAAGTGAACGATATTACGGATAAACGTCTGCGCGTTTCCGTTCTCCTTTTTTTGCGTACTCCATCTCCAAAATTACATTTCTCATCGGATATTTCAGATCGGACTTTAGCCGAATTCAAATCATTAAGCAACTGAAGATTTTTCCATTTACCAAATAAATTACTTGAAAATTTCGCAGCTGGTTTACAGGCTGCAAAATTTTCATTACCTACATAACTACTTTGGAGCCCGCATACAAACTGAAGCACAATTGATTGACTAAACGCGATCTAGATACTTATTCGCTATCTGGTATCTGCCGCAATAACAATAATAATGGTACCGCTCAGATTTGACTTTCTGAGGCAACTCTGACGTCTGTAACGGTGGTTTGCTGTGCACGAGGCTGTTTTTTTTTTTTTAATCTTCAAGCGAACTTATTAGAAGACCTGTTATTGTTTTTTAGCATCTTTATTGAGGGCCTTATCAGATCGTTGATGTAATAACCCGCCGAAATAGGTTGGACGATTCGTCACTGGCGTTCCTTTTAACGCAACACTCCTCCTTCGGTCATCGTAGCTTTAAGAAACAGATCTAATTGAAGGCGTTTAGAATACTATCAGTAGCACTTTCGAATCTTTCTTCGGTTCGACTTATCAATCATCGGTAACTGATCAATTTGGACCTCGAGCTTCCAGCTTTTTGGTGTTGTTTCTGGAGCAGTCTGGCTTGATAACTTCACTTATCTCCTTCACACCGCTATATATAGTAGAATTATCGGTGCCCTTTGCCACTGATAGTTCTGCATTCACTGAAGCATAGAAGAGATAAAAGAGCTTAGAACAACAGACAATGTTACTGGAAGTATTTCCCTGAAGGTCAAGGCACTAATTTAAGGCGCAACGTGTATGAGTATTTGACTGGCCTGGCCAATGCATTTGAAGATATCACGATTGCAGGTATGCTAGCCATTACGTTTGGGAGAAAGAGTCATTAATAAACCCTATATTTACCAAACTATATTTAATTAACCTATTAATAACTAGGTAATAACCCTGACCCAACTTATTCTTATATGATACAAGAAAAATACTACCACCAAAACGTACTCAATAATTTCTGAAGCTGCCGTCATTGCTGCTTTAGAAATACATGCATTTAATCACTTATTCCATGTATAATGTTGCCGGATATATTTTACAAATCTCTAGCGATTTCTATTGTCGCAATTTACCGTTCTACTGTTTTTTAAAAAGCGTTACCGTAAAGCTTCCTTCGATTTAAGCATTATGATATACGTAATAGATTTCTAATAATATGTTGTGCTTTTTCGAAATTTTTGATTTTTTGAAATAGAACAGAGTGAAAATGAAACAGATCACATTTTGTAATGAGATGTGTCAAAACACGAGCAGCTGAGCCATTACAAATGGTACAGCCGGCAAAAAAAAAATCAAAGTGTTTCCATTGGCTCTATAGTACAAAGCACAGATTGAATCAACGGCTCGCTATCCTCAGTGCGCACGCTCTACAGAGAAAAGTCAAACGGTAACAAAGCTGTATAGCACACAAATCCGTAGAGAACTCTCACACCACTGTGTGTTAATCCTATGCAAAAAATATCACATCATGCATTTTTACCTGACAGAATGTATGACAGAAATGTTCATTATTAATTAATTAAGTCTCAAGACAATTCAAATTACTATTCCGGCAGTTGTGGACGAAGACGATTTTCGACGGAAATTCGTATGTTTATATATGGATGGCAACGGAATCGATGCAAACCAACATTTGTCATGGAAAGCCTTAATCCTAGGCACTCTAAACTGTAAAGCTTATCCAGCCTCTGTGACGGTTTCTTAATTTGCGCAACCCACATTTAGGCCTCTACGCCTAACTACACTGCAAATTATATATATATATATATATATTTGACAAAAATCGGACAGATATTGTTAAAAGCTTTGGACTAATCGAGAATTCATTTTTCTCGACAATTGTAATTCATAAGAAAGTACAAAGCGGACACAGAAGGTAACATAAACATGTCTTCATTTTATCTCTTAATCATCGCTCGTCTACAAGCAATCCGAACTTCTCGTGACCTTTACATGCCTGTGGTCTCGTAGCAGCACGTTAACCCTCTTGACTACTAGCAATTTCTGGTAGAAGTTTCCGCCTGGTTAGCTTGATAAGGTAGGTAAATTCGTTACTAACGATTATAAGAAAGACCCTTGCCTTTGTCGCCATCCAGATATATGTCATATCATGACATCTGTTAATTGTTGTATATACTTTCCAACAACAGTTCGTGTAGTGCGTATCGTTTAACAAACGGGTTGAAGTGGACAAAAAAAAAATTAAACGCAGATCTCGTTCAAATATGCCGACGCGTACTTGTTAGACCAACAATTTTTTCTGCGTTCGCCTGTGACACAGTGTGTGTCATCCGAAACAGACTATACTTGCCCGAGACAAGCTCCTCTACATTTCTTCATAACTGAACACTGATTTTTCGTCTGAGAAAAATATCTCGACAAAAAGCTTTCGGCGACCTCAACCGAATGGGTAACGATTTTGCTCGCTTGGCGTTATTTAACAGCGCAGCTTTGTTCTGTTGTTCCTTTTTCCCCGCTACAAAGCGACTCCACCGAGGTCCCCCGTAGCGGGTAGCGTTGGACTACTCATTTTTAACAGAACGAAGAATAAATGTTAATATAATATTGTAGAGTGTCTGAGCGCGGTCGATACGCCGGCAAAAGTTTTGCGCTGATTTTTGGCTGGAAACTTTTTTTCTACAGGGAGAGGAATCATCGGATGTTCAAAAGACAAAAATCCCTCATTTCAAAACGATACGGCATGATGGAATGGACGTCGGCAACGTTGACCACTGAATGCCACGTGTCTTCATATGCGCTTGCCCGTCCATTTAGAGTAGCTTTGTCTGCGACTGTCTTTTTCAGACGAGTAACTGACATGTCGAATTCTCATGTAGAAGCAGGACTTCGGTTATAAACGCTAGTAACTAATGAGCATGTTGAATCTGTCAAATTGTTTCCGCCAATCATCATCCGCCATCACCACTAGGCAAGGCAACGTCTGTGCCAGTAGTTCTAGCGCTTGCAAGTAATTTTCTTGCTCTGGTTAAAACGATTCATCTCCGAAGTGCAGCCGCACGATCCCTACCGTAAGGTGTTTCCTTTGGAAGAAAGAACGGTTAATATCGGCGCCATGTTTAGTACGTTCTGTGTTTTTTTTTTCGACGAGTTTGGCACCTGTCGCTCGAATTTGGAAGATGCCATCTTACTCTTGCTGTAAATTGCGGAGCTAGTTGTGCGGAACGTAGCCAAGCGATGGTGATTGTCAAAGCTGTCTGCAGCTCCGTACTAAAAGTAGGGCGTTTTATCAAAATACCGTATCACTGAGGGCTATATAGGCAATTACACATTTTTTTTTTTACCACACAGCTAATTTGTGAGGGAGTCATTTCGTGATCCGTTCAAAATAAAGTTTTAAATAGAGCGTACAGGATCCTTAAATGTCTAGGAAAGAGAGAAAAAAAAAACAAATAAACTCCGTGATATGGACCCAGTAGAGGATAAATTTTTTGCACGAGGACCCGAAAAGAGTAACGAAGTGGCGCGAAATACGAACTTAACATTTGGTATTTTTCCACCGCGACAGCACTTTATTCTGTGAGTGTATGCACTTGATTTTTCCAGAATGTTGGTCGCCATATAGCGTCTCGTCCTATCACTTGTATAGATAACCACATAAACTTAGGAGAACTCTAACGCGCCTGTAGATAACGGAAACGAATGTAAGGATGCATGGATCTAAAGACGCGTGCCAGCCATATAACGTGGCCGAGCATATGAGGAAAGAAACCTGTGAAGCAACCGCAATGGTACAATAAAATCGAACCATATTGCAGTAACTCAATGTCACAACATAGACCCAAGAGTATATTCATATAAAGCTATGTTACTGTTTTCTCGATCTTTACCTTGTTTTTGAAAAACCTCTTCAGTAGCATATCTCTATAAAAGATACTTCGAGCAATAACGTTGCTATGGAAGCAGCGGGTCGAATATAAAAATTACACATAGTTTTAATCAAAGAGGACGGCTTCACGAATAACAGAGTGGCACCCGTGCGTGGCAAGTCGGTCCACGTCGACTCGTGCAATGCGTACTGGCTTTTATTAGACGAAGTGTCCACGCGATAGATCCCATCTATTTCAAATGATTCACCATTGCTTTTTTATATTGAGCAAACAATATATATATATATATATATTCTTCTGAAAGCGTTCAAATCATATAAATGGGGTCACAGTAAAAAAAAAAAAAAAAAAAAAAAAGATGGCAACGGTCAGCTAGATAGAAGAGGCCTGAACCTTTTGAC
>NW_019213322.1:41946-47395 GCF_002532875.2 Varroa jacobsoni | reverse complement strand
TATGCAACTGCGCTAGCAATCCAGGATTCGAACAATCGTTGGGTCGTTGTACACACGGCAACGGCGATGCCAACCCCGGCACTACCTTTCTCTACGCACACACAACTTAGAGACACTTTCAGACATCAGAAAGTTTCTGAAATTGCACATACTGGACAAGTAGTAGCGGTAGCAACGGATTATGATGGCAAGACTGAACCAGACACACTACAATACACACAAACGAGTTTGTTCCACCTTTTACCTGTATTCTTCATCACACGCGAATTGATTGATTGACCTATTGGCAGATTGGATTTAATATTTCTAATAATATTGTTGATATGGCAACTTGATACGGCAGACAACCTGCACAAATTACACCGTGGGGAGGGTACTTGATCCTGATTGATTTTTGATTGCCCCTTACTTATTTCATCCTTTTTGCCATCACTCCGCTTGCCACACACTCGCGCACAACCATTACTGCTCCAGGCATTTCTTCCGAATCATGTAAAGAAGTGTCGCCTTTGCAGCTATTCTCAAAGGGCAAAAAGACGCCTTAAGGAGCCTGCCTCTGGCGTCGTTCGTTAAACCACAATAACAACAGCAGCATTGGCGGACCCGCCACTACCTCTTTCAAGCGCACCGCCGTGGAGCTGATCCGAGGACGCCACTGTTATTCAATATCCACTATCTACTATTGTTAATTGTCCTTCACTAAAATAGTCGCGAATCGAGCTTCCAAGACATACCTCTACCTGGGCTTATTTGCTGCACTGGCGACACTGCTTTGGACATCCTTTTATTTTTCTGCTTAACCCGCGCGCACTTTGATCAATCGTACACGAAAAGCACAAACATTCTTTTACTGAACTCACTTAACGCGCACTCACTCAACACAGATAATCGTCACACGATAAAATCTTCGTTCGGTGATTTCTAGTAGCTGGTCAATCAATCAATCTATCGATCGATCGATCATGAAGCATTGATCGTATGTAGAGATAGATTGATTGGAGGTATGGATCAACGAATATCTGTGTATTTATATAGATATGTATTGACTATAGTTTGTGCCGTAGGACTACCAGGCGCACCTTAGGGAAACGATGCTACTGCCGCCGCTGCTGCTGCTGCTGCTGCTGCCAGTTCGGATGACGATAGATTTCAGCGGCGCTGTACAATTGAATTGCAGCAATGGCGGGACAAGCAGCAGCACCAGTGATATGAACAGTATCAGCAGCGACCAGGGTAGTGACACGTCGTTGCGATTGCATGACCATGACGGCACAGTCTTGGTGCGGCGTGACACCAGTACGTCGTTGCTTCGATAGCAGCGCTGATGACGCTGTTATTGTTGACGATGGCTCATCGCGTCGCATTGCTATTGCTAGTTTGGTAGCTTGCCCTTGGCCTTTGCCGAGTGACCAACTGTAGTTTTGCTGAATCGGTCTTCGGTTGCTGCTGCCGTTGCTGCTGCTGCTCGACACCGCGCTTGACTTCGTTCCGTTATATTGCTACGCTACATTCGCAATCGGCGGGACCCATCTTTGTAACTGTGCTTTCGGCTGCGGCCTAAATACTAGTAGTCATGTATTAGACGCGGCAGCAGTGCTTGGCGTGAGAACGATAAACGCGCTTCACTTTATTTGCAAAAGCACACATCTAGCTTGTCAGATCCGAAAAGACGTCACACTCCGTAGGTTACTCAACGTAAATAGATAGGCAAATAGGTGGATATGATCTCAAACTGCCCTTTAGCACATGAAGTTCACGAAAAGCTGCGCCGGCAGCCGCTTCGCCTAGTGCCTTCGGCAGCTCGCTCCGTTCATCTCTCGCATTCACATTTCGGACCCGCGGAGCCAGACAGGACGAACGCGGGTGGCCACTGCACGGCGGTGACGGCTGCTGTACAGGTAGGGGCACGGTCTGCTGTACTGCTGCTTCCCCGGCTACTGTTATCGTAGCAGCTGCAATGGCTGTTGTTGGGCTGGTTGTAGTAGTAGCAGTGATAATTGCAGTAGTGTTAATCGTGTTGTATGCTCCAACCACCAGCTGCGACCACCACGGCGACGCGGACATCCATTAAGGCGGTAGCTAGGGCTCGCCAGCTGCCGCCGACCACCGTGAACCCCTGAGCGCTAAACTGGGACCGGCGACGGGGCAGCGTCGTGCTCGACCTGACTCGCGCGGGAGTCGCTGGCGGCTCACGCTAGGCTGCTGGGCGGCTAAGGCAGCAACGGCAGCAGCAGCAGCAGAGAGGAGAACATCCATTGAGCGCCACATTTGAGATTGCCGCTTTGCCGAGCTCCGTCAAGCACGTGGCTTCGACCCTTACCCGCGACCCTCCTCTATGCACGGCAAAGCCATCCACCCTCGCCAGACGGCCGCCCCTACCCCGATCCCCACACAGATATCGGGGCCCGCCCACCTTAACCATTGTCGAGTATCCGACGCACGTCTGACGCGCGTCCTAGCTCGAAAAACGCGTGAAAAACATGATCGCGGCAACGAGAAGTGGACGCGGCCCACTGCGCGCCACCCCATTCGCCCGCCATGGAGATGGGGGAGGGTAGTGCTTCGAGGAGGCGATGTGTTGAAGCGGTGTGCTTCGTTCGGGTCGGCCCAATCCCTAGCTACTACATAGCTACTGGCTACCTATCATCATCAACAGCATCTACTGCCACCTAGCTGCGTCTTGCTCATCTGTTCGTCGCCATCGGCCTGCACGCAACGGATGATTGTTGGCACGATCATAATACTGCACGTCAAATTTGAACACCTTTGTCGCGCTCCGTCAAGCTCTCGTACTATACAGTTTTGCTACAGTCTTCAGGCAGGCGCCAGCCGGATGGTAGCTATGCCTTACGTACGTATTACACATACATATATCTATAGATGCAGAAACTCCTTCGTAGCCATTGTCCGGTCCCCTTTCTTCCAGTTGTCGATCAAATAGTTGGGATAGAGCGTATAAACACTGAAGTACGATGCACATATTGCATGTATTCTAAACTTTGTGCCACGCTACAGGTGCTTGAGCCAACTCGCGTTTTTCCGCCCGCTGTCCCTTTGACGTTTGCTTGTTGCCACTGTTGTCTGCTGTGGTCAGTATGAGAAGTCACTTCTCGTCTTTGTGTTCCAACTTCTCGAGTAGTAGCTTCCGGGCAGACTTCCGCTGCCTTTTTACCACAGCTGGTTTGGGGCACCGCTTAGTGTTGCTGCTTCTTCTTGCACTGTTGGCTGCCATTTCAGCCAACTCCGAGAGCTTCCGTTCTAGCCTCCCAATGCCTTCTTCGGTTTCTTTTCCCACTGCGGATCCAATATGAATGCATTTGAATTTCCAATGCGACTCGAATGAAGTGAAGCGGCAGTACCAACAATAGCAGAGAGGGAGGTAGATCCAAGTGAACGTTTGAGGCTATTAAAGATGGTGACGAACACGACGACGACGACGAAACGGAACGATGTTGGAAGTCCTGTAGAGGTTACTCCATCTATGGCTAGACCGATGTAAAGTGTTCCACCAACCTGCCGCCCCCACCACCGCTGCTCCTATCACCCCCGGTGCTGGCACCAATAGCACATTCTGTAGAAGTACAGCGACTTTCCCATAAGGTTTTTCCCACTTGTTCCCACCGTTGCTGAAGAAGACACCAACGGAACCCCTATTGCCTCTGGTGTTTTCCGCTGCCGGTACAACTCTTGCCGCTATTTTCTGCTACTGCCACCGCTGGAAGGGACAAAAACAGCAGCAGCCGGGGTAGCAACAGTAGTAGTAGTAATAGAGGGTGCAGACTATAAGTAGTATCGATCGCGTCGTCGGTGCGGTTCGCTTTGCTGAATTCTAATATTCGCTTGTGACTCTACTATGGGAAATGTCGCTGGTGGAGAGTCCCGATTTCTTCGGGTAGGAGCTAGGAACGCAAAGAAAAGAGTCGACTGTCAATAGAAGGAAAAAAAAAACAATATGGAACAAGGCGTAAGCGGCAAGATGTTTTGACTCTAACCCCTCCCTCAGTCCTAGCAACAATCGATAATATAGTTGCAGCAGTTCTCCTACGAGAGTGGCAACCTAGAAGAGTAGAAGACAGACGGAGAGAGAGAGAACGACCAAGAGACACATCAGTACACTTATGACTCATCGAAAGAGGAACTAAGGGCAAGGACGAGCAGAAATAGGTATGACACAGTGGGACGGTTCAGTCCATTCGCTCGCTCCCTTATACTATCGCTCTGCACCTCCGCCAGTCCTCTCTCTCACCAATGACCTCTACCGTTCCACTGAGCAAGAACGTGTTGATTCTCGGACGTCCTTTACTTTTCTTCTAGATCAAATGTGTGTCGTTACTGAATGACCGCTGCAACTAGGAGCTGCAGAAACGCAAGTAGGTACGGGCTATTATGAATCGCACTAGTAGGGGGGCTACGGAATCTTCGATATGCCATAAGTTCAATAAGTTTAAAATGTATATTCAATAATAAAAATACATATAGTCATGAAAATATCAATTACGTTACTACTGCTAGCAAAAATGTAAAAAACTAGCTGAATTCATGTAAAGAACAGGCACTGTTTCTACTACAATATAATGATACTGTGGCACAGTTCAGTAATATAATAATAACGACACATAGTACTTAGGAGGTGTGACTAACGAAGAAACAATATATACTCCGCCTGAATCCGGTTAAATTTTGTCGGGTTTTTATATCTTAGTGGTCATGCATATATTGCCCAGCCTGGAGCTTTAACGGAAGCTAATTCTTTCTGGAACAAAACAACAAGTCACTGGACATGACGGAAAATAGCACGTTGTTTTCAATTTTGGAACGTAATAATAATAATTTTGGTAATAAAAGCTTTTTTTTTTTATACCTGAATTCGATAGTCTGCGTTGTCGCGAATTTTCATACGGTTTCTGAAGAACCCGAGCACAATACTCACAATATTACTTTAATTCAAAAAGATCTAAAATTAATTAAAATGATTTAAAAAGCTATTTTCAATACACTTAGGTTTTTGCTTCAGAAATTACTAGCCATTTTGGAACGAGGAATACCGATTGCCAATTTGCTGAGATCGTCAATTGCCCGAATAAGCTGCAATGGCTAGTCTTTTGAACTTTCCAGACCTATGAAGCCCTTACTTTTTTGGGGCTTTTGCTCTGCCATCACCCTAAAATTTAATTCCGCTGAAATTTTTGCGTATGGCGTATTTGAGGGAAATTTTACATTAACCAATAGCGCTTGGCTTACGATTAGTACAAAGGGGATCCGCGGATTAAAGATGGCACATTTTTGATAGGGATTAGTAAGTATTTTATATCTCAAATTAAAGATGTAACGTTATATTGAATAAGCATGGCCACCAGAAATGATATTTTGATATATGCGAATTTCTTTTAATTATTTTTTCTGTTGAGACGCAATTTCGAAACAACGTGTATATATATATATAAATCTT
>NW_019213322.1:0-41846 GCF_002532875.2 Varroa jacobsoni | reverse complement strand
ATGTATATAGAAAGAGAGGAGGGTTAACAAAGGAGTTTGATGGAAATACTATATAGCGGATTGTCTAGGAAAACCTCTACCTGTAAAATTCCTGTATAAAGTTTTCCGGAACCAATAAACCTAAGAGATTTGATCGATGTCGTTGGCTGCCCAATCATGTCAAAGTAAAGACGAAATAAAATGACGTCTTCCAATCTTTTTGAATGAAAGATATTTATTTTATCGGTCAATCACCGGTAAGCAAATTTCCGAGCAATGTTTATATTTTAAGTGTGGCGTTTAATGAAAAAGGCCTTATAGTTGTCCCAGAAAGCAAACAATTATCTTATTTACATTATCTCTGAGTTTGAAAAACTGTTGTACGCTGCAGTGTCTAAATGAAAACAATACGTCTTCTAATAAGGTGGTGCACCGAACCACATCGCATTGTTGCTGCTGACTGCTTGAAAATACAAGTACCAGTACACAATAATGTTTGAAAATGAGCGCGTTTGAAGATTGATATCCATGAAGCGCTATTAAGCAACACCCCAAAAAATCTGCGTCAGTCTGCAACTCTCAAAATGGCTATATAAAGGGAACACATGGGATAAGCCTGTGAACGGTTTACGCGAAATTAAAGATATGGATAGTGTTTACATTGAAAAAGCATAAATATTGCGAGTGACACATCTAGAAGATGCAAACAGATCGTTAAAATACATGTTGGTATTTAGATAGGGTCTGAACAACAACTCCTAAAAAGGCGTTCGGTTTTAAATACATTTATATATATAGGTGTATATGTTTAACGCAAGTAGTCAGCACTGCTATAGTTTTTGTCCTGGTGTAAATTGTAAAAAATACGTTTATTCCCTTACAGATTTAGTGGATTAGAGATTAAAACAACTCATAGCGGGACCTTTGAACATCTCGTTTAGAATCGATATATATATAGCACCTGGTGGCAAAAAGTCGAATATTTGTCAAAAAACTTTGGAAGAAGCTTTGTCAGTAAGACGTCAAGGCATGCATTAACAGTCAAGAACAGTGGATAACGGAAATTGACTTGTTTGCCGTTTATCTGATGCCTGCAACAACGGGCGGGAAAAAGGAGGGAAAACAAAAACTAGCCAGC
This sequence comes from Varroa jacobsoni, assembly GCF_002532875.2. Classification (NCBI taxonomy): domain Eukaryota; kingdom Metazoa; phylum Arthropoda; class Arachnida; order Mesostigmata; family Varroidae; genus Varroa; species Varroa jacobsoni. The sequence continues at coordinate 40,729 of NW_019213322.1, read as the reverse complement.
TTATCATAACACCATTGGCAGTTCAGTCATTTAGTGGACGGGCCACAGGCGTATCAGAAACTAGACGATAACTTCATATGTAAATTTTGTCAGGCTCGGTGCTATAAGCTTTGTGTCGGCGTACATATCGACCGAACTAGATGGTTAAGTTAACTAGATAAGCGGCCGCCGCCCGTTATTCTTTTATGACTTCAAGGCTCTATATACAAATGGTGTTTGACTTTGACGCTATATATGATTATGTACATGATCTGTGCTATTTATTTCTCTCCCTACATATATATTTTGCTCGTGTGAAAATGATGTAATTGATTATTGATCTGACCTTCGCTGGCCAGTAGTGTTGCCGAATTTACCTTCTAGAGCGGCCAGAGGTAGGGCAACTACGTCTTAAAGTTCATCGATCATATGCGCGGCAGCATGTGTTAATTTTTCTTCAACGTACCTTTGGGTCGACTATCTGCCCGGGAATATTCGACCTCACGACCTGCGTATGCGTAACCGTTTGGGCGACAAATTGATCATGCTTTTTATTGTAAAAAATTCCCGTTCGAACAAAAGTATTTATTTATTCAGCAGTTTCATGTTTACGTAGCATGTTCTATTTATTCGATTCGACATGAAGGGAGTTTATGTGATAACTTAAACGGACTATCAGTATTACAAAGACAGGTGGTATACCGAGATCCATAGAGACGAATTTTCATGGAATAGCAAACCTGATCTTCAACTATACATTTAAAAAGATTAGAATGGTAAAGTTTCTAAGCGTTAAGTGCGCGAAGCATACGACATAAGTATCAACGAATTAGTGTACAAATTTCAGCTTGTATTTGGGTCGTACGTATATAGAAACAAGAGAGATTTCTGCCAGAGGTTCATCTGATCTACTTTCTGCGCATAGCTAAAGCTATAAATGGCGTGTATTCTGGATTTACGATGCTCTTTTAACCCTATACAGTTTTCTCTTATGGAAGTGTACTACTCTCAGAACCCATCCAACTGTAGGCGTGTGATATCCTCTTATACAATATTACAACTACCTCTACTTGCCAGTAGACAAAGTTAAGCACAAAAGCAGAGCAACAAACGGATCGTTTGTATACATGTATTTTTTTTTGAGTGATTTTTTATTGTTTTTAGAAATGTGCAACTCACCGTCAGCGACTTATCGGTCAGTCCATTCTCGCGCCGAGTAACTGCAAGCATCTTTTGGACTACTTCAGATACAAGGAGCCAGTGCGTGGCTTACATTGATATCTAAATATATTTTAATTATTGTTAACAGAGCGTCAACTTTCGCCGTGAAAGCTGAAACTTAAAGCCCCTGTCTGTCTGATAGGATTTTTAGCAAGCTGCAGGTAGGATATAACCATATTCTTCATATCATTATGTAACTCACAAAGCACTATTCATCAGTATATCGTCATGCTCTCTAAACACGACCGAAGCATTCAGATAACAAAGACTATAGTTTTAAGTTATTATCATGTACAGAATAATACTGTGAACGGGCCGGAAACAACAGTCATTTGTCTGTAGGCCGACACCCGCCAAAGACCCCCTTCTCCCAATAGAAAGAGGAACATAAATGTAAATGAGTTAGACCAGAATAAAAAGTAGCTGAGCGCATCAGCTATTAGGATTTTGGAAAAATGATTCAACAGTAAACTTCGCTCTCACGTATAACCCGTGGGTTTTTCGGTGAACAGAGTTACAACGTTACTAACTGCGTCGGTGATTTGTCGCCCCAGCTTGAGCCCTTGAACCCAACCTTTTTTTCCCAATATGCTGATGTGTTACCAGATTGGACCGACGAGTGGCGCAGACAAGTTAAAATACTTCAAACGCTTATTTTGCAAAACACGCCGACTATATTCGACCTGGAGGACAGCTGATAACACTAAATAGAATAAACATGTATAGCGGATACTGACCCAGTTCATAAGAATATACAGTGCCCGCTTCAAGCGCCTCTGCTATGATTGTTAATGCGTATCCCTTTTTTACAACTGGCGTGCTTAATCAGTTATCAGAAGAACCACATTAATTGATTTGGTCCGCGTTTCCCTGCGCTGACCGGCCATTGAAGTTGATATCCGTATGGGTAGTCTTCAGCAGTAACTGTAGCGGTACAGCTGCAGCTGTTACCACCAAACGAAGATCATTATTTTTCGTCCAGAGACTAACAAATAGCAGTCGTTTTCATCATTTCCCAAAAGTAACCAAAAGATAAAAAGATAAGATGTCCTCAAGAAGTGGATTGTTGAACATTAAAGTGGTTGTGAATCCGCGTTCGTTCCATTAGGTTCTTCACTACCTACCTTTACGGTACCGTTAATTCTGCTATGGCCATTTTCAGCAGACAAGTATTCGAACGTTATCTTTAGAAAGTGAACAGCATAGTAATAGAACGAGCGCAATGGTCTTTTATATATCTATATAATGGTCAGTACATGCACACGCAGACACACAGTGACACTTTTCGGCCTTTTCCCATTTCAGGTCCTCTGAGAGAAGGAAGGAATTTTCGGTCAAATATGAATATGACCAAAGAACAAGCGAGACTTACCTACCTACCTACGGTGGAAGTAGCGCATCGCAGAGTAGAAACGTAAATGTTGCCTTTTGTCTGTTAAATTTTATTTTACTTTACCTCCTAAGATGCTAGTCCTTTAAAATTACATTACCTACTGTACTCTAATAAACATATATCTCCAATCATAGACCATTTTATATTCAACTTTGTGTAAGCCAATGAACGATTGAGGGGAGCAGCTGCCAATTTGAGAATCTCGTGTGAAGTGTATATAATCGATCACTAAAAATCACTAAAAAAGTGCCGATATTTTTACAACTTTTCTTTGAGAATTGTATGTGTTTATAATATATATCTAGCTTAACTGCCTAACTAACTTACTACTTCATTTCTATAAATTTCTACTACAAAAAGCTTGTTTGAGATAAAATTTAAAAAAAAACAACAAAAATATATATCCACGAAGTGAAATGTTGACATCTCTAAAAGTTCCACAAGGTTCACGATATTTTGGCGTTTGTAAAAAAATAAAGATAATAAGCAACTTGTGTGTACAGCAAAGATTAATAGGAAAGTGGGTGCACCTCGTATTGGGATAGAGAGATAGTAACATCGTCAACAGTTGTGCGGAACGGAATAAGGGCTCTGCATCGTCCTCACGGCAACCAAAGTCATGATTATTATTGTCTATCGGTGCAAGGAAATGGGTCCGATTAGCAGTAAAAGTAGAATAAATAAATAACTAGATTTTTCCTGAACCTCTTTCGACAGGTGTCCAGCTGAAGGCCAATATCATTTGCAGAGCAGGGTTCACGTCACTCCTCTAAATTGCGAGTGAAAGAGTTCGATAGAAGAAATCACTTCCTTTAAGATTTCTCAAAAATAGTCTGTGACGCCACGGCTAGAATCAGGATAGGAAATGAGCAACTCATCATCATCGTCATCTCAAGTAACAATTGACAAAAAATAAGACCTAAGTAGCATTTCTTGGTCCCAGAGTCATGATAGCGTGACCATCTTTATATTTTTAAGGGTGACGTAATACGTGTCAACTACGGCACCGTTCTATACAAGGTTTTTCATTCAATGGTAAAAAACATCGTGCGGGATTCTATCGATTTCTATAGCGATTGAGGTCATCCACCCCGTCTGGTCACTGGCCACAGTTATGGCATCTAACGGATGAGCTAGCCAGCTACCTCCGTTCTTACAAAAAATTGACTCTAATCATTTAATGCCGCCGTAACGAATGGCCTTTTCTAAAACCAATGTTAATATCAACTGTCCGTTCCCTCGTTTCATAGGCAGGCCAAATCTAACTAAGTGATGAAGCTGCAGATTGTAGTTTAAAACTAATCATCCCAAATTAGGCCTATCAGAACAGAAGAACGGTAGTGATATGCTAAAAAGGTCCATTTACACAAAGATTGTTCTACAAATAATGTGACTTAAAAACCGAATCGACCAACAATGTTAAAAGTTTTCGCGCGGATATCAGCACTAGGTTAAACGTCTCGATTAAGATTAGTCACATGGGGGTTACGACTTCCTTTACGATTTAGCCCATGAAAACGACCATTTGAACTAAGTTAAGGCCCGTTTGCCTTTACTTGTTTATTCGAATCACTTAGTATTTAATATCAATTATGTTTGTTTCTTTTTTTTTCGTGCTTTTGTGCATGACTCTAGACTTCCTTCTAGCGACGAGTATTATAGTACATAATAGCAGAGCAGGCACGTAGGCTCTATTCCAAAAAGGGCAAATTGCCCTTAATAAGCGCAAAGGTCTATCATACCGTAGTGAGTTTTATTACAAAGTTTAACAAGATGTATAAGGCACATTTTTATTTGAGGTTTCGTAGAGAAATACAATATAAAGACGATAAGAACATGATTTAAATGTGGAATAAACGCGATGTGCAAAAATTATATCTGTAGAGTCTGAATGGTTTTGAATGGTGGTAAAGAAGGGAAAGTTCAGAGTGTTTTGTTTACGACGCTCACGTAGTGCTCTATAAAGGTTGCAGATTGTATTGTCCGGTAGCAAAGACAAAGCTTAATTAGTTGACTGTTACATTTCTGGCTAATTAAGTTGAAATACCAATTTAAAGGACGAACTTGGCAAAGCTCACACTTGACGTAGCTAATAAGCGAGGTGAAACTTGCGCAAGTTTATTCATTTCTGTCCCATAAGAATTAGGCAGATGAATATAGAAAACTTCCTGTAGAAAAACAGTACCGGTTTCATTATCGGTAGTTGTTTCCGTACTGATAATATTCCAAACAAATAGCAGTACTGGCCGTTACAGTGAGAGTTATATTTTTCTAACTTTAATTCAAATAATAACCTTATACAAAAAAAAATTTTAAATGTTATGAGACAATTTTTTTGGAGAAGACATTTGCCGTTCATCCTAATAGGAAGATAATTACCATATAGTTGATAGAGTTATTAAATGTGTTTGATTTAACAAATTATGTAACTATTAAATTGTTCAGTACATATTGCATTAAATTTGTTTGCATGTTAAATGTAAGGCAGAAGTTATTGGGTATATGCTTTGAAAAATGGGTTTCGAACTTACGAAGCAATACATTTTTACTCTATGCAAGTGTCTATATTGCAATACGTCAGAAAAAAGGCTAAAAGCAACTATAGCCTACTTTGTTTGATGGCAAACCAATTATAATTGTTGATTCTGTTTTATAAAATAATCTGCTGTTGCACATGCTGGATAGAAGCTTGGAAAGGGTCGAGGCTAATTAGGGAAAGTGCTCACTTATTTAGATTTTAGATCTTCAATGATGCGTTATTGAAACATGTTTATTCCTCCAAATTTGTTCGGCCAATACGTTTCTTCTGTTGAAGTTACGCTCAATTGTGAGTTACAAAGAGTTACATTATGCTTATATTCGCCTGAAAATTACTTCGTTTCTCTCGTGGCTGCTTATATTTGGTTTAAAACAGAACAAGGCCACCTTTGACTGATCGTTATTTAATGATCTATCAACGTATCATATCAGAGTATCGCTATATGGCAGGATGTAGAAAATAAAAGTTTTGAATTGTACGCTACTTTAGCATTGTGTATTTGCACATTACAGAGCGAAAATTAGTAACAACAGTTTAATCGAGTTTCAAACTGGTGCTCCCTAGGTATAGGGCATGATTCCTATGTGTCACTTTATATGAAGTTTGTTTCACTTATTCGTTCTATTACAACGCGTATTCTGCGACCATAGCGCACACACTTAGTAATCAGAAAGACGTAACGTATAAATTTCTCGGACTTGATAGGTTTAGCATCGCAGTTAGCGCTTGTGCTCCTAGCCGTTTTCGATAAGCCACACGTGTCAACAGTCACAATTTTTTTTCGACAAATTGTTAAGATAGTGTGCACTATATGTAAAAACTAAGGAACGATGCGGGCCATTGTTGCTACATCAGTCGAAGGCAACAAGTTCTTAAAGTCGTACCGTCTTATGCTTTCTGGCTACGTCATTCTCTAGCCAACTATTGAGTTCAATTATTTTCAAATGATATACGTATGTTTAGCATTGAACTTCTTTGTCTGACAACACCATGTCGATCTACATTAAGCTGGGTCTAAAATGACAGATTAACATTAGTGAACATCTGTCTGCCTGTATTCTGAAATCAGCAGGGCACACAAATCATATTTTTCTCACTCTCACACTCGCTTCCTACATAGCTATTGTCACGTCTCCTATTAGTCAAACGTAATTGGGCAAAAGAACTGGGCTAGTTTGAAGCACAAGACCCAGTGAACCCATATCGAAGCTTTAGATGCCTAACTCTACCTATCTCGTCATTGTTATAGCCAGAACAATAGTGTAAATATTAAAATTCGATCTTGCACAGCAGCAGTTTACATGAAAAGTCTACTACATACCCATTTAATTGCCTGACATTCCTATAACATTATGTTATTAATGTTTTATTCAAGGGTCCGTAGTGTGTTTCGTATTACTGTGACATGGCACCAAATGACGTTGGTTTGTTCCTATGCGAAGATTTCACCTTACATCAACAATGTAAAACACTTCACTAATCTCTCTGTTCGTGATTGGCGATGCAGTAGAATGAAATAACTGAGATTACCTAGATTGAGCCCCGTTCCCCAGGCCCACCGGGTGTACTAAATTGTATCACATTATGTGTTATAACATTGAGCAAATATGTGCTATTTTTACAAAACAGAAACTGTGTGTAGATCAGTGAGCTGCTTGTTAGAAACTCAACATAAAACAGAAACGAGACATGTCCCGATTACGCACTGAAAAGTTCTAAAAGCGGTGATAGTATAGTTGCGTTATTACATGTCTCACGCAGTCCCTTGAACTCATTTTTCACGTGCGCAATCGAGCAGACAGTAAAACGCCTCGTCAATTACAAGGATTAGAATCCACTGAAAATGATTTGAGAAACGACCTAAATAAACTAAGTTGTTCCCAGGGGGGCGACCCGCCTGCCCCATAGCTGCATCCATCCAATGCGTTTATCCGTTGAGCACAATGGCGCTTTGCAGTGGGCTGATAATGCTGGCAGTCGCCTTGATCGATCGACTGTTGCTGTCGTCTTCTCTATTGTTATTATGGACGAGCGAGTGAATCTGTAAGGTTGATCGTCTGCGTGAGCACAGCATCCGTGCATTTGGCTAGGAGTCAGGTTGTTGTGTTATTCGCTGAAGCTGACTGCTTTTCGTTAGTGTTGTGTCAGTGCTAAAGGCTCTGTGTGCTCCGCTATCATAGTCGCCGCCGCCGCCGCCGCCGCGTCTTCTGCAGTTTGTGATGCTGCTGTTCATAGCAGGCAAAGCAGTGGTCTGTAGAAGAAGGGTGTCGTTGGGGCAGCTGCGGCTGATCGCTATTATGGCGATGGAGCTGCCGCTACGTATGGCTGTTTTGGCAGAGGCAGGCTGCCCGTCTGGCTGGTGGTGATATGGATGTTACGATAGTGGCTATTATTGCGGGCAGTGATGATTGGGTAAAGATGCTCAGTGCTTCCATTTCTTCAACCAATGTACTGTTAGTGTTAAGTGTAAAATGGTGTAAAAGTGATTGAGTTTTTTCGCTACGCAACGTACCAATTAGTCAGTCGTTCATTCTTCAACGAAACGAATCCAGCAGCACTTGGCTCTCGCGCTCTGGGTGAAATGAAGTTTTGAGTAGCCTCGTTCCTCTGTGTATGTGTGTGTGTATGTGTGTCTATGTGTGTGCATGTGCACGTATCGGGATAGCATCCGTTAGGAGCTATATTTTACTCAACACTGCACTGCGAGTAACGTCGTACCTGACCTGACTATCCAGCACATATGTATCGCACACACAGAAGACGTATTCCACTCATCGTCGGTCAACAGAGGTAGTATTAGCAGCATCGATAATTCGGCACTGTCGCATGATTGCCTTTAGTTGTACTTTTACGCTACTTCTATGATGAGGTGCGCCTATGTGTACAACTTTGTCGTTCGACGAGAACAAACTATGATAGTGTGTGGACATTTACTATTTTAGTTAACGATAATAACAATAGCTGGGAAGCAAGTTCCAATCCATTCCGTCAGTTCTGCTTGTTAGTGCTGACACCGGGAGAGTTCATCTGTGCAAGCAGCAATCAACCTTACAGCGGGTAACGGCGCCGCGAGCTCAAGAGAGGTGACGCCCCCCAGAAGGGCGCACAAGCGGGGAAACATAGCTGAATGGACTGCGTCCGGCATGAGCTGACGAAAATAACAGAACTACAGGAACACAACAGTGACCAGGAATACAAGCTCTAATCTAGGCGAAAGGAAAGAAGCGGCAAATCTGTAAACGTACTACTATCAAGCAGGGGAGTTTGATAAGGATTTGATATATTGATGAACAAATGAATGAAGAACCTTTATTTGCCATCGCGTGCTGCTGTCTCCAGCAGTCGACTGATTATTGCGGCTGCTGCTGCTGCTGCTCTTCCTGTCGCAGTCGACGATAATATTAGTATACGTATTAATACCGATTATTGTCGTATACGGAAAAAGCGAGGGGCGACGTTCACAGTTGCCGCAACAGCATTTGATACCTCCCCCGCATCGAAAACGAGGATTATTCCACGGCCGTCCCAGTGCGCGGGGGCGTGCCCTCTCTTCTATAGAAGCAACAGCAACAACGACAACAACAACAACAACAACAACAACTACTACTACTACTACTACGACTACTGCTGCTGCTGCTGCCAAACCAGTGGAAAAGACCTTCTTCAGTCGTCGCTCTGGATGGACACCCTGGCGAGGTAAATAAAAATGCGGTGAATGTTTTACGTGGCCACATACGAAGGAAAATAGTTAAGAACAGAAAAGTAGTGATTTGGTTCGAATGCACGGAACCACACCTTGACTACCTTAAGTAAGCAATGTTTCATACGTTCAACGTTTTTTCTTCTGTACCTAGAAGAGGAACAAGTACGATGTTTATCTAAGTAGTTATTTCACATATCTCTGATGAAAATATTAATCTTAGAAAATATACCAGTGTTTTATTGTTACCGGGTGTCCCGTGTCGGCGAATCGTTTGGCGCGAGAATAGGTTTCTGTGAGTGTGAGTTCCTGGGGTTAATTAAGCAAAAGCTGCGTCACGTAGGAAACTTTTACGACCCAGGCCCCTCGCTAACGAACTTGGCCTCTGCACTCATCTAGTCCATCTAGCACTAGATGAGGGCAGAGGCCAAATGCAAATACATGTTTATGAAATCGCAGGTCTGTGACGGTGACGTATTCATATTAGATTCTGAGGACATCTCCTCCCTGCAGTAACGGCAGGCTACAGATTTGTAAGATTTTTCCAACTGATAGATTCTTCCTCCTCCTGAGTCAAGGGCAAAATTTCATTCGGTGCAGATGTTTGCATAAAATCAATTATACCAACCAAATTTCTAAATACTGTCGATCAGTACTGTTATAATGTAGTCGTCGATGACAGTTATCGATTACAGCCATCACGAACTATATGTTATTGGGAGAACAGTAAATTAATGAGCTGTTATGGGATTATGCGATGTGCAACTCGTAGGGTATGTCTATTTTGGGTTTTTTCTTGCTGCAAGCGACGGCACTCCTTTGCTGGCTTCGTTAACATTATTTCCGTTGTTGTTGTTGTCGCTGGCCTTACGGTCGCTGCTTCGGAACGCATTGCAAATTTCGCCAACCAGTGTCAATTCGTGGAAGCTGTGTGCTAAGTTGCTGCCTTATACCAAACGGACATTGAGTGACCTTGTGGCCCGTGGATATCAGTTGTTGGTGCTATGTTGCCGTGTTTAGCTATGTGTTATTGTACTGTACTAATAATAGTGAATGAGAAGCTGCTTAACTCTGCTGTTTGCTTCCAATTGTAGCCCGATGCAACAGGCGAAATACGAGCAGTCGGAGACGGTGATACAATTGTAGCGGCACAAAACTGCAAGATAAGGATGGATAAACAACATATAGCCCTTATTCATGATAGATAATTGGAAATCATGCATCTAATTTTGTCTCTTTTTTTTTATCACGCATCTAACCTGACGCTCGCACCGTTGGTTGCGCATTGCCTATGCTTGTGACAGTAAACCAGCGCAGCTGGTCCTCTCAGCATCTTAACTAGAGCTGTCCTAAACCCAAAAAAGAAAAAATGCCATGCCCAGCAGTAACAAACTTTGCCTCTCTGTCCCTTGCTGTAAGCAAAATCGCTAGAGATAAAGCGGCAGAGAAAGGAAGAGAAATGCTATCAATTGAGCTTTCGGATGAACGCTAAACACGAGATGAACGCGAGCGAGGTAGCATCTCGTACCTCTTCAAATGCTGTGAGAATCAAATTGATAAATTAGCGGTGGCGGCCACGACCTCAGACAACCAGACTGGCGTAGTTAGTGCTGCTGCTTCCACACCGACTGGGCACGTTCGCGTCGTCAGAGTTCACTTAAAGAGGTGAATACATTTCGTCTTTTTTTTTTTCTATCGCTCGGTTCGTTCTTTAGTCTCCATTGAGCCTCTTGAAGCACGGATAGCGCACGAATGATCTGCTATAAATGATTGAAAATTGTTCACTTTTTTACTATTTCGTTTTCGAAACCGCGTTTTCTTTCCGCCGTAGCTATGTGCCTGCCCCTCTTTCTTTTCACGCAGTGAAATAGTGCCATAGAAGCGTAGAGTGACGGGGCAATAAAGTCAGTTGTATAGGAACAGGGAGCCAACGCTCAGGTTCAAGTCGCAGAACATTCGATCGACAGCCGCAGCTACGCCGGTTACTCTTATGGCGCAGGGTTCCGTTTGTCTCTATCTAATATACTATTATATGTCCGCCTGTGATTCCGTAAGCATCTCACAAAGACGAACACGCACAACATTACACAGTATCTCAATGGGTGCGCTGTTTGTTGACATTTGTGTTAGGCGGTACTGATATACTGCCATTGCCTTTGGTCAATTCTTTTCCTCTCTCTATGATTGTCGCCGGTGGCGCCATTAACTTGTTGCTGAGCAACGAAAGAAATAAGAGATGAGTAAAGGTGAGAGGAAATTAGTAGCCCCGAGAGAGAAAGAAGCACCTAAATATCGCATGAAGGCGACCCTAAGCCGCTGACATAGCTGCTGAGGGAGTGGTTCGTGGGGAAAGACAACGTGGACATACAGCGACTAGCTGCGTTACGTGCATACAGTCACCTCGTTGCATGCCGCCTAAAAACGATAACCAATAATATATACAAAACAGAGAGAAAAGGCGACGAAGGACGAGTTCTACGTAGTAACAACGTAGTTCAAGCGCGAGGCGAATAAAAGCATCACTGATGGTAAACTGAAGAAAGCCGTTGCTAGTTTTGCCGTGACTGCTACTGTTGTCATGGCCTATGTGGCCACTGTCGGCCCTGTCGTTGCAGTCGCTGTCGCTGCTGCCACCCAGTGCATGTTTACGTTATGCGTATCCGTTTTTAGATATTTATGAATGAACCGAGGGACTTTCGGACGCGTAAACGTACACAAACACGCGAGCTTTTAACATTTGCTGTGTTCTTGTTGGTCCGGTAAATTATTCTGTCAGCTTTATTCACTACTGCTGCTGCTGTCAAGCTTGTCGCATCAACAGCAGCTTCCTAAGGGAGGCGCAATGAAGTTGGCACACTATTAGCATCTACATTAAAACTCGGAAAAGACTCATATGCAAGCCATTAAGTCGGTCGTTCTATCGGCTAGAGAACTAGGGCAGGCAACAGAATAACTACGAACCACGCAGTCGATACAGCTCCTATAACATCTTCAATCGTAGCATAGAAATCGGTCACCGCCAATGAAAGACGCCTCAGCGACGCATTTGTAGAAGGCTAGCAGACGTGTCAGGAGACATGGAGCTTTCGCGCGTGCCTAGTTACGCCTCATCGGCGAAAAGCAGCAGCTTTATGGTGGCGCCCTGTTTATGATAATGATGGCGATGAAGTAGATGATGCCTTATGCTGATACGTATGCAGTTTATACAAAGGTACATGCATTCACTCTTAGCAGTTATTCATAGAAGCACGTAAATCTACGAAAACGAAAAGAAGCGAGCAAATAGAAATCGCATTGAAAATCTATAACTCCTGTAATTTGGCAAAAGGAGGAAAATATATATATATTTCTAATGAGAGTCTTGTAAGCTTACATTTCTCTAGCTTATTTGCCGGCCAGCGTCGATATTCCGTCATCGGCACAACAACTTTTAACAATTAGCTACCTACGTATGCAGAGACGAAGGGGCTATATCGCCGATAGTCGGTTAATGTTTCCTCTTCCCCGACATCTCGCCCATTCTTTCCTGCATAATACAAGACGGCACCATTACTGCAATAAGTTTGTTCGAAAGCCACAAGTAATGCATCTATACTTCGAATCCATTTCTAACTTATATCGTAATAGCTGCAACAGTACTAATTATGCGGCTGATGTTTGTTATGCACTGCCGACAGCAGAAACAGACGAGCGGCATTCCACCCGCTCGAGCTCTCTTTGTTGGGAAACTCTCGCAGTGCAACAGCTGATGCCGGTCTTGTATCATCGACGAGAAGGCTGTGAGAACACCACAGTAAAATAATGTAATGTATGTAACGGATATCACTAGTCCACTCTTCATTCGCTTATCTGTTAGTTCGTTTGACCCTTGCCTCTTCGTGTTCCGCCAGTTTGCCGCAGCATTCATCGCTTTGTGCGTCTACGTCAGCTCCTACATTCTATCAATCTATGAAGTATAATTGTAAAGGTATAACAGATAAACAATCTATGAAAGGGGTATGCAGCAGACATTGCTACTTATCGAATTAGCTTTCATGAAGTGATGTGCTATCTGACATAGTCCCATTAACGGCGAACGCGCATTATTTGCCTAAGAATTCCAGTTGGTAATCAATCAGGGTACTATTGTTCAGTTCGACCACTAACCTGCTGTTTAAATCTGCTCTTGGCTAACGCTTTCTCGAAAATTTAGTTTTTTCAAAAGATTATTTTGTGTCAGACTTTTTCGGAGTTCGCTATATATGTATATCGACTAAACAAATATCATTTTGTCTAACACAGAACTCTAGCTGACTAACTGGGAAATTTCTTATTAGTCTCGGCAACTTACACACGAACTAATTTAATATCACCGCCAAAGTTCAAACGTAACGTACAACGGTAAAAATGTAGTGAGTCAGATTTGGTTCTTCTGTGGGTAGTAAAAGCTTCGCGACGGTGGTTTTGAATCCATGTTTGCATAGCTGATGTCGGCTATAGCAGCATATTTGCGAAAAGTAAACCTTGCCCCTCGAGTTTTCTAGAAATTTAGTATGTAAACAAAGTAATGTAGTCAGTGTTGTTTTGGTTATTTTTATGTTGGGAAAATCGTGAGAGATGCTTGTCGTTACGGATTTTTTTATGGTTTGTCCAAAAACAGTTCCTGACCTCTACGCTTCAGGAATACGGTTCATGAACCAGGTCTTGCTTCGCGCCAGATTTAGGAACATTCTGTGGCATAATTTATATACTTCTGGCCGAGATACTATCTGAGCAAATCATCGACTTTAGTAAACTAGGCATTGAACGGAAGACTATTTTTATAGTATAAATCAGATAAGGCAAATGTATATAAAGATCGTAACACGAAACTGCTGTTATCATTGTTTGAGCTGTTAATTTTATTAATCTGCGTCCTGTTGTGTAGTTAAGGCCGAAATAAAGGAACACAGCTAAATTCAAGTAAAATATAGTTTCCTGATTCGTTAAATATTTAGTGGTTTCCAAGCACTGACATAACCTAGAAGCACCACTGTAACCTAAATTGCAGCTATAGTTAATAAGGGTGTCTGGCATAGGTTGCCGCGTACCTACAGATGACGTTTAGAATATACGCTGAAACGGTCTATTTCGTTCCAACACTTCACCGTATAGATGCCCATTTTAACGAATAATTGTAGGTACACTCAATTCAGCTTGAGTCAAAAAAATCGCCGTGAAGTAATTCGAATGTTACTAGCAGTGCTGAAATTGATGCATATTTAGAGCCTAAGAGAACGGTGAAAGTATATTAAGCAGAACATATTTTGGATTTTGGAAAAAGTATCTTGATATTGTTGTCATACGACACGCGGAATTTCTTTTTTGGGGGGATGAGGGTCTGTCCCACTTCTACTGTGGCGTGTTTGTGATAACATTGTAAACAGCAACAACTGAAGTGGCACCCATAAAAGGAATAGACATATTTACCACAAACCGCTTATTGCTTCATGTTCTATGTGATAAACAAAAACCCAAGGACATCAACGATAGTCTGCGACCGTTTAATCGTCTGGTTTAAAGACGGACTGTGTAAATTTTCATTATCTGACGCCATAAAGTACTGTCTGACAGACTTTACCTGACTAGTCGTTACATTATATATCCGCGAGATACAACGATAAAATATTGAACAACGTTGAAGTGTTAAGGGTCTACTACGCAATTATTCAAGAAGTTGCCTCTACGTCAATCCATATTTACATTGCTTTAGAGTTATGAAACAAAGGTTCGAAAGATCAAACAAGCGAATGACGTAGAAACACGTGTCGCAGCGTTTCGATGCCGCAAAATAAAGCTAAGGTCTACTCTACAATGGTTGTGCGTTAGGACAATGTTATACAGAGAATTGTTGCTTGAAAGATGATAATAAAATGTTTGTTTATTTGTTCCCTGTACCGGCTCGTCGGTGAGGTGGCTTTAATCAGATTAGGATTCTTTACTTCGGTGGTGAATATGCGGTCATACACACAGTCCGAGTCACTTTCATATACTCTATTACTAAATATGTGCATATGAGGTTTGAAAATCATTCTGCTGTGCAAAAAACCGGTGCAGAAGAGTCTAGCTTAGTAGCTTTGTCACTACATGCCTTTATCTCAAGTGAAGCCTTGTCAAAACAACTGAACAATTTAAGGATGTACTTGAAGTAACGTTACTGTAGCAGTCGTCTTTAGCGGGTAATTTAGTGTTGGATTCAAAGACGAAATGAACTCACCTTGGCCACCGTTTATAAGCCGCTATCCTGTTGCTGGCCTTGAAATCAAACATTAAATTAATTTAAAGACTGCGATATTTCTGGGCAATATTCTTATGCAATGATATCAGGTATAACAATGGAAGAATGGCTGGAAGTGTACTGCATGAGTAGATTTCCAAAAGAGCTGTCAGTTCAGTTTATATATATATATATATATATGGGTGTTTGTCACAGACTGCGTAAGATGAGTACAAAAAGCCGATGAAACAGCATCAGCTGGTGCTGTCATAATTGGAAGTCACCTTGGTGGGCTAAAAGACGATTGGATCAATCGAACGAAGTAAAGCATCATTGAAAAGCATAGTCTGCATAACATTAAACTGTTATTGAATTTCCTTGCAGTTAAAATTCGCATTTTTATTACGGCATTAGTGAGTCATAAATATCGTTTTAGTTAGATGAATTTAGAACAGATGTATAAAATAGGCAATGAAGGAGAGAGTAATCAAAATGTTTTATAGGAATCGGCGACAATCTGCTCGGCTAACATCCTTGATAATGTGAGATGTGGACAGCTAATAAAACCTATGTAGTTTTAAAGAATATTACCAACGTTACGGATCTTGCTTATACTTTTTATATATAGTATATATAGTAACGGATATATAAGTGACGGGAATGAAGTGTATAGTGCTATCATCAAAGTGGCTATTTAATTCGTTTGGATGTATTAATTATATTATTGCATTCTATGCTCGGAAAACGATAGCAGCTGTATTCTTTTTTCGCTGTGTTCTTTGCACAGGAAAAGACTGGCACCGTTCGGGAGCAGGGCGGGGCGGGGGGGCGCATCCAAGAGGGCCGTTAGGAAGCCAAAGGGGGTTTGCACCAGAACACTTCTAAGAGCAAGGCCTTAATTGGCCTTAAACGGACAGTTGGAGGGTTTGGACGATGACGCCGGAAGACGGCTTGGCGGCAGCCGAGGGGGCGGCTGTTCAACCCAGAAACGGCTCCGGGAAAAGAAATTCAGAACGACTGTGTAGGGTAAGTGAATATTTAGCCTAAAAAATTGCATTTAGTAGCAACTAACACGAAAGATTACAGGCGCCTAGGACAAAGCGTTATCAAATCTAGTTTTTCAGTTTCCAGCAGTTTTCATTAAGTTGAAATTACGGAGCAGTTAACGTGTGTCTAACTTTGATTTGAACTTTTAATATTGTTTTTATATTAGTTAGTTTGAGGGGGTAACGCGTTTTAGCGTATTTTCTTAATGGCTAGTTCGGTACCGTCTTTATTTACGATATGATTCATCATTACCTATAGGCGGTATTCAAAATTAGGAATCATTTATTTATTTGCCTTCGTATAGTTTACTGTAAAGTACATCTAAACTAAGTTTTGTTTGTTTGATTTATGTTGAAAAAAATAATAATTAGTTCATTATGCATGCGTTTTGTTTTCATAGATTCTATATGACTACGAGGGCGCCGTAGACGACGAGCTAACTCTTGTACGAGGGGGCATCATTGAAGTGCTCAGCGATGATCCCCGTGTATCCGGCGATGAGGGCTGGTGGACTGGCAAGGTCGATGGCAAGGTAACGTGGTGGCAACCATTCCAGAACCGCAATATGAAGATACAACTGAAATCCATGTTGTATGCCGTTTTCTGCTTATGAGAGGGATACGCAACCACATGTCCTATCAGCAGTTCATTCTATCGTTGTGAATTTAAGATTAGATTTTGTTTTTTTTTTTTTTGTTGTCTTAAATATATTGTAATAGCTTTGAACTTAGAAAATATCAACAATTCCAGCTACTTAAGTTAGAAAACATGTAGCCTATGTAGTACATTGAATAGTATTGAGCTCAGTCAGAGGATGCAGATGACAACTATCGGAATAAAAACGAAATAGAACGTTTGAACTTTTAAAGAAAAATATACATTTAGTGGAAGATAGCAATACTTTTGCACGCCCAATGCTCGACAGATGACTGCATTGACATTCTCATATCCACGCAAAAGCTCTAGACTAGGTACTTATCGAGTTTAACTCATATGGGAAAAAAGATTGATCAAGTTAGTTTGTCACCATCCCAATATTGTCGCACTCGAACTGCAACTCAAACGGCTCTAGGAAAACGTGATCAGTAAACCCGATATTCTGAAACACTTCTCAATAACCAGGATGTGCTTAAATATTTATAATGCAGTTCAGAATGTGATTGTAAACATTAATGCAGAAATGGATGACTGCTGAGATACCTCGCCCTTGCTTACTACACAAACTTGGTGAATTTATAGAGAGGTAACATTTAGTTACCTTACATCGGTTATGCAATATGTGCTTCGTATGTCTATGATCTCTCTCTACCGAAAATGACCTGTGGATATTCAGCATACTACATAAAGACTTTCTTGCAATAAAGCGAGGTAATATGCGCAATGGTGTGTCCATCACCTCTTCACACATAGCCATTGTTAACAATTGCGTGTGGTTACATCAGTTTAAAAAGACCTTGTAACACAGCACTACATTGTCACCACTTTCTAAACCCTTTTATTAAAAGAAACTTTGTATTGCATTGTATAGCTTCAATTATAGGAAAAATAAAATAAAAAGAGTATATTTTTACCTGTGATTACAAGCAACGGTCAAGTTAATAACTCACTTATAAATTAAAATGTTGACTATTAGTTGAAACTATATTCTTCAGTCACTAACCTACGACTAGATTTGTAGAGGAGGAGCTAATTAGCAGATCGGCCAGTTTGGTTTTGAGAGGGAAATATTTGTCAAGCGCTTGCTTCGGACAGTAAACCAATCGATTCGAAGGTACATGCTTGAATAGACGATGCTTTTAATCGAGGCATTTTTTCGTTTTTCAAATCTATGCTTGATTTATCGCGGTATGGATAAACATATGATGTTATTATCGCACTCGTGTTTTTTCAGGTTGGTATCTTTCCGTTAAACTACGTAAAATTTGAGTCTCCATCAGCCAGCACCGAACATAAGGCGGATCCATCGGGCGGTGGAGTCGATGATGGCGGCAGTAAAAGAGAAAATGCTTGGACAAAAGATGGCAGGGAGCGGGATGGCGACTCCGCTGGGCGCAGCAGCAGCGATGGCGAGAGCCTGGGACCACCAGAGATCCAAGTAGACGAAGTCGTCAAAGGGAAGCCAATAGGCCAAGGCGGATTTTGCAAGGTGAGCAAGGTCCATCCGCAAAAAGCATATCACGAGATGAATTAGCTACGCGGTAAATTAGGTGTTATCAAAATTAACGAATGAACTTAGATAAGAAAGCATAGAATTATTGATCTACAAAACTTCCAAATAGCACAGACGCTCAAGAAGGGCTATGCATCATTCTACATGTGAGTCACGACCAGGTTTGCAATTGGTACTAGAATTGCTTGAAGCATGGGCTGATCGTAGCACACTTTTATCTATGGTTATATTACTATGATATTCATTTCACCCAAGAATGACGATGCTAACGGCGACTTAAAGGGCTTACAGAGACCCTCTGTTTACCGAACTGTATCAGAGAGATTTTAAGAAGCAACTTTTTTAAGATCAGGACGGTGCACAGTTTTTTGAACGATAGGGAGCCTCTGAATATTTTCAAAACAACCATATATGCTAGCTTATATGAATCGAGCCAAAGTCGCTCTTGTCTGTTAAAAATTTGGCCCATTACTTTATGTAAACAATGAACAGCTGATAGCTCGGACGCGATCAGAGTATAAAAGCCGTAGTTATTAGCCAGTTTGTTGCCAGTCTGCGAGCAACGCCGTAGCCCTTTACATGTAGATGGCAACACTGATGTGTGCGTCTGACCGAACCTATGTAAGCGATCTGGAGCAAGACCTGGACAAAATCGAAACATAACAGTCATTTGTGAAAATGTTGCAAAAGGTAGACCGATTAGAGGCCAGATCGCCGCAAAAGAAGGCCGTTAGTGCCGGTGAAGGCTTCAGGCCGTGATCCGCGCGCTTGCCGTAGGCGCCGGCAAGGGAAAAGAGGTTTGGTTCGGTCGCCAAAAGCTCTTGTCAGAGGAAGGAGGCGCAACGACCAAGGGAGATCAGACGTGTTCTGTACAGCCGAAGCAAGCGGCCGAAGTCGTTAAATCCGGATCGTAAAAACTCTACGAAGAAAAGGCGTTAAATATGTACAACGACGGTGAACGAGGGCATCGAAACCCTTGAAGGACCGTGGCGACAGTACGCAGCCGCTACGTATGTGGCCAGCCGGGAGACTTTACAGGATGCAATATTATTGGCCGTTGCGAAAGGAGCAGCCGCACGGGAGACACGTTAATGCAGAACAAAAGTAGCATAGCAACGGATGCTAACGGAGTGTTATGGTACATAATCTAAATAATAAGCAGCTGTTTTCCCGGACGCAATTACAATATAAAATCCCTAGTCGCTATTTCGACCTATTGTCGGTTTTCAACAAACGGGTAAGCCATTGACGATATTTAAACAATATACAGAGATGTAGCTTGTAATCATGTGGGCTAACGTTTTTAGGTATACGAAGGCAAATACCGAGACCAGAAAGTTGCAATTAAGGCTCTGGAAAGCCAAGAGCCGGCCGCCATGTTGGACGCTGCTAAAAAAGAAGGTGGACTTGTCTGGAACCTTAGACACGAGCATATTGTTAAGCTTTATGGTAAGGATATACCATACGAGCATATTGTTAAGCTTTATGGTAAGGATATACCATACGAAGACCATAAGCAAGGTACAGGGCGATTCTTTTTATGCTAATTTTTTATAATAAAACATTTATTGTCAATCTCGGATAGTCTTGAAGTAATCTACAGTACTGAAGGGAGAATATTTGTCCAAACTATATGACTTTCGGTAACGATCATGATAGTGATAAGATATGTTTAACAATCTTTGCGAATCTTTAGGAATGCTTGGCTTTATGAAATAGAACTTAGTGAGTTGAGCTAATAGAACAGTTTTACTTGAACGAAGAAGCCCAGGATATATACAATCATAATAATTAAAACAAGATTAGGCCGACGTTTAAAATCTGTCGTTATTTGTCTGTGATGGAAACCCTACCCAATTTTACAGGTCTATGCCTGCCAAATTCCTGGTTAATTATGGAATATTGTGAAGGAGGATCTCTTAACCGCGTATTAGAGAAAAACCAAGTCCCTTTACGGATACTAACAGAGTGGTCACTGCATATCGCCAAAGGGATGCAATACATTCATTCGAAGCGCGTTATACATCGGGATCTTAAATCAACAAATGGTGAGTTTGCGGTGGTATTTCCAGTATATTGACTGTAGCTGCTAGAAGGAAGCGTATGTCACACATTAGTGCAACGGTGGGTAGGGCTCCATATTTTCCCTTACGAAGAAACACAGTTAAACTGACCTTTGCCGCGTCAAAGGCTATAATTGAGGTTGGCTTCTTCAAATTGTACTTAGTAACTTAGCGACTACCACACGTTAAATTAGAAAATTTAAATCATTGTTTGTGTTGTTGTTATGACATCTAATAGTTCTACTGAGCGACTTCCACACGTTAAATTAGAAAATTTAAATCATTGTTTGTGTTGTTGTTGTGACATCTAATAGTTCTACTGACGGTTCCATACCAGCCAGATAGCCAGGAGGCAGTGCCGCTCAAAATTTCAGATTTTGGCTTGGCCCGCACTAATGTGGAAAAATCAACAGTACTTTCCGGTGGGGGCACATACGCGTGGATGGCACCTGAAAACATTAAATTCTATAAGTACTCGCAGAGATCCGACGTCTGGAGCTTTGGCGTACTTATCTGGGAACTGCTTACTGGCCAAATACCTTACAAGGGAGTGGATCCTGTGGCTATCGCCTACGGTATTGGCTCCGAGAAGCTTACGTTGCCGATACCGGAGACGTGCCCCGAAAAATTTAAAAATTTAATGACAGGTGGGCGTCTTTCATGCGTTGATTTTTATTGAGAGTTATGGTATTTTTTCTCCTAATTATTGTTCTTTTATCTAAAGCGCAAGCAAATTAAAGGTACAGCGTTGTTGACCTTCTCATATGAACAGCACGCGGAACATATAGTGTAAGAACGTCAGATAAGCAAATTTTTCTTTGCTGGAATTGCAACACGTCGAGCACCTTTGACTTGTAATCGTTACTTCTGTCTACTTCTATTTGGATATTCATAGTGAATCTTTTCAATATAGGAAAAAATAGGTATGGTAATATTAAAGCTATAATTCTAGTTGGAAAATAACCCATAACTCCGCTTGCTCAGAATTCATCTTCAAATTAAGCATCCAGATCATTTTCAGTTATTGTTGAAATTTTATAAACTTCATACGATCCAGTCACACATCACGTAAATCTTTGACCTCTGATATACCATTTATTCTCTTCTAGTCAGGTTCTTAGCACTACGTGAGCTAGCAGACTGAATTCGTCTGTATTCTTCAAAGGAGAGAAAGTATTTATCTTACTAAGAAGTGGAGTATACATTTTCAGTCCTGATAAATTTTTCAGATGTGGTTGAGAGATTTTTCACTTTCTTGAACCCGAAATGTCGCCTCTTGGGACGCAACTTACAAGCGCAGAAATACTATTTTCTTTCAATTTTTCTTTCATTATGTAATACAGATTTCGCGCTCAACGGTACTTAGCGGGCTATATGTTACTGGCGGTCGGCTCACCTTATTAAACTGCTATTGTCACATATTATATGCGAAACTAATGTCGCTGCTTTGCTAACAACTGTGTGCGAACTAGTGTACCGTTTCGAAATTATTACGTAGGCCAAACCTTATAACTTTTCACGTCTTTGTGTTACTTATTGCTGCCATTGCAGACTGTTGGAACGCAGACCCACATCGGCGACCGCTCTTCGACAAGATTATTTATCAGTTAGAAGATATTTTCAACTCTTCTTCATTAGATGTCTTGCACGAGTCATTTCACACGATGCAGGACCGCTGGCGAGAGGAGATCGCAATGCGAATTGAGCAAATTAAACAACGCGAAAACAGTTTGAAAACACGCGAGGAAGAACTGAATTTAATGCAAGAGAAGTTGACTCGGGATATGCTAGCTGTCAAGAAACGCGAATTAATTGTATTGGAACGCGAAAGCGAAATTGCGCGAAAGGCTGGCCAACTAGCGTCGGAGACACCTCCCGCTCCTCGTAGACGTGGGAAATTCAAGAAGCCCTTAGAAATATCAGGGCCGACCGACTGTGTACATATTATGTCTTGGGATAATGATAACGTCGTGGAACGTCTGGCTGAATATGGTTCGCCCATAAGTGGCATAGTTCCGGTATCTCCCAATCTCAACGCAAATCGAACCCGCTCGCGAACTACGTCTGGCTCCGGATCCGTGGCAAAGGATTCGCATTTGAGTCTTCATTTATCGCCAACGGGACCGCGCTGTCCGCTTGGTTCCCAAGGTGGATTGGGATCCCCGAATCTTTTGCCGGCACCATTTACGTATGGTCACGGCAATCACCGTGAACGTTCTCCCCGTGTTTCTCGAGCACCCATGCCCGGTAAACACCAATTGCGGGTGTTATTACGACGAATATATTTGAGTGCATATATATACTTCACAGGTGTGCAAAGTACAGAGCTGATTAGTTACCGTCAGAAGTCGCAATGACTGAACATATTGTATGCGTGAGTGTGTGATCATACAAGGACATTAGGAAGTTTTCTCTGTTCTAATAAGAGATTTATGCATCTATACTGGTTAAGGCGTACTTCGGAGACCGTCGCTGCAAAACTTTATAAGGTTAAGCGAAAGTGCAGTCTTATTGCAAGCGAAATGCCGCAAATTTTCGTGTCGTTTGCTCTATGGCGATGTTCTATGTATTTAATGGCGAGTTCTACTCACCATTTCAAGAACGAAGCAGTTCCGTCACCATTTAGCGAGTGTAGTGCGAACAGCGAGCCTGAAGTTCTCTATCAGAGAACTTCAGGCTCGCTGTCCGTAGCTGCATACTGTGTACAATAATGAAAGAATGGACGAAATAGTCGTTGAATTGGCTTAACGCTTTTTGTCACCAAAAAAAAAAAGAAACCCACACATAATGCTTAAATATATGCCTCGGCTGGCCCCATGCATGCAACCGAACTCTGCCGCTGCGTATAGTGTACTTCAATTCCCTATTTGCACGCAACACAGTGGACCACCATATATTTCGAAAAAGATGGCGTTTCTAGGGATGGTTTTAGGGTGGTAACTTGGTACCGGTCGTACTTCACGGATCGAACAGCCGTGGTTGAGGCCTATGCCCGCTTGAATGGCCGGTCCTTTGAGAATTTTCGGAGTTCTTGTCTAGGTCTTATTCTGTATGTAATGTTCACACAAAATCTAAGTGTGAGCTTTTAACGGCTAGACGTCACGTATAAAAGGTACGCCGATAATCTTAAAAATATGCGGGGATTTAGTATACAAAAAATTCACCGTAACTTCCAAAGGTACTTGGGAGATCTGAAAGTTACATTTGAGAGGTTCTCGAAATTAAGCAGTCGCATTGTGGAGATGTCTGAAGTACCTTTCGAATCAACAAGTTGATCCTTAGGGTGTTTTCTGTGCAAGAAAATCTCAGTGAAGAAAAAAAATGATATTTGCGATTATACCGCTACAGTTATAGCCAGGTAGACATATTGTACCCATGTAAGGATGTATAGGTATCTTTATAAAGCGTATTTCTTTCTTGGTTCCTGATACTAAATGGCCGTATTTAGTGCTGCTGAACTTCATATTGATACCTAAGAATTTAAGACTTTCTTTCAGAATGGCAACCTTAGAGGCTTTAACACAAGAGAAACAATCTGAGAAATTATTTTTCAATCCAGCTATCTAAGGTGGCGATGATCGCTACCGCAACTAACGTTCTTTTGTTTGGTGCAGCGTTCACCGCAAATACAAATAAGGCCATCCTAATTATATCAGATGCTCCGCCTAATAAGAGGTTTTTGTATTGTATTGTATCACTGCTCTCAGTACCTTCACCGAAGCGATTGCAAACTGAAATAGTACCTAAACATATTTTGAACGTCTTCCACATGTCCAACTTTCGAGCTAATGTTTACTGTTACTATTTCTTGTTGTTCATGACTGTATTATTTATCTATGATGAAGGCGTTCTCCATACGAGCAACTCGTGTGGCGGCTCGGTGTCATCACTAGTGGTGAACGGTGGACACAAGGGTAAAACATGGAGTCCGTCAACGATTTCTCCAGCCAGTCTTCTTCAACTGCAACAACACGATCCTCCGGTGTTTCAACGCGCATTGCACCCAGGAGACCAAATGATGATAGTGAATCCATCAGTTGTACCACTCCAGGATCAGTTGGGTTGTCTCGCAGGCAGGTATGCTATTGACGCCGCACCTTCGTACTCTCGAATTCACCACAATAACAGAGAGAAGGAGTCAAAACCGCGGAAGAACTTTATCTGTTCAGTAAAAGGCGCTGTAAGTACCGTGCTATCAGCCATAGGTTTGAAGGACCGCCAGAGCGTCACGCTCCAGAATAGCAGCCACTCAAGAAGCTACGATGAGCTTGGAAGCGGCGAACATATGTCTAGCGAACGTGAGTTTATTTTATGATTACAGCAAATATATATCTTATCTATATGTAGGTAGTAAGTACAGCAATGAGTGAAGGTTCAGTACTCGATTAGATTGCACATGGTACAATGCTCTTGTATAAATCTTCTTTCGATGCACCTTGCATACCGCTTTCTCGTTATCTCTCTAAGGCCTGTTAATTCCCATAGCTCTTATATATTCTGTCTCCGTGAATGTGACTATTGTCTTCAGTACCTCGTGCGTACGATGACACACATCTTCGTGGTTATACGCGACACAACACGTATCACGGCCAGATGACGCAACGAAATTCTACGACTAGGCCATCGATTTTTGCTGGAGGTCAGTCGAGTCCGTGGAGTCCCCATGCAACACAATTTCAGACTACTGTTGGGCTTCCTCACAGCCCATTAACGGCTAGGCGAAGAAGCTCGACCACATCCCACGACTCGGATCAGGCCTACAATTCGGCCAGCTCGGGTTTCGGCCCATCGCCTCTGGGTAAGTTTCACCTGACAACTAATTTATCTTGTTATTCAGTCTGAGTAACAACAAACAATCCATAAGGTGTCCATGCAAAGCTAATCTGTAAATTGTAACATGCTATGAAACTTCGCAAATCTTCACAAGTCTATGTTCTTAGTTCTAGTATCATCATTCGATATCAATGTTATCGTATCTAAAGGCAACCCTGCGGCGTTAACGACAACGCCCCAAACGAGCGACTACCCATTTACTCCGTCTTCAGCAGAGGTCGGACCCTCTTCCATCGACACAATCTGCTCACAGCAGCAACACACTCAGTTCACGCCTGTTTCACAGCATTTGCCTCCACCGTCTACTTACTATGGAGTAACGCAAGTTGTGCATTCGCCGTTCGACGCTCGTCTGACTGGAACGTCTGTTCGGGGAAGCTCGACAGCGTCCGGTGGTCTGCCAAATATAGCATCTCCCGCATCTTCGCAGTGCTCTTCAGTTTTTGACAATCCCGGTGCTGCCCCACGCTCGCCGCCGCCGCCACCGCCGCCGCCGCCGCCGCCGCGTACGCCGCAATTGTATGCTCGAAACATGAGCACGCCTAACGCGAATGCATACAAAATTCAATGTTCGCCATATTCGCAACGGCGAAAAACATCTTTTCCAGAAGTGCAGCATTTACGTCAATCCAATCTCGACCGACCGTCTACGCTCAGCCTAAATCTACCTAGCGGGGCGAGGAGTGGCAGCAGTTATTTGACGCATCACAATACCTCAAGTTACAGTGCACATCACGCTCCGCAGGCTACTGGTCATCCACATAGATTGGGAAATAGCGGGACTCCAACGCCGGACAGAACGCCACCATCAGAATTGTAAATATTATTCCTGTTCATACGTTTTTTTTTGTTTTTTGAATGTTCAGTATTTCGTACTTTGTCCAATATTACGCTATATCGTTTACTACGTACTAAATTGAACCTAATACTGCGTCAGTAAATGCCCCAGTACATTTGCTAACTGCTAAGAGTGATTGATCCTATAGGATGGAAATCCATCTTCCATCAGCGGCAGGGTCGAGACAGCCTCTACATTATGGTAGTCATCACTACGCTGACTCGTCGCCTTCGTCGCAGCTGACGAACATGGCGGTTGTATTGAGGGAAACGGAAATTCCATCGAGTCCAAGAGGCTGGTTTCATGACCAAGAGTCAGTGCCGGCACCGATTTCGCCCGCGCCATCAACTCCACCAGGCGGCACCACACCCCAGAGGAGGCCTACAGTGCGCGAACTTGAGGAAGATTTTAGCTTTAGCCTATGACGTCCATCCGCTGATGATGCTCGAAACGGACCCCCATGGGCAGCATGTTGAGCGAATTCATCCGGATGAGTTTATTCGTTGATGCTGTAGTGGCGTCGATTTGTAATACTATTTGACCTCATGTATGAAACGGATGTCCTACCGGTGAATATTGTTTTATTAGTAAATGTAAACTGCCGTTCGCGGCGTGCGACATCAGCCGAACACTATTCGATATTAGCTTCTGATACAAATCTAAATTGATGCATGCAGATGCCTTTGCAATTACAAATTTCATTCTATATTGTAATAGAGCCACTGGGTATGTATTTATTTATTTAATAGATACTAAGCATATTTACGCTGGTCAGGCACATGTAACTACTATACAGATAAAACTTTTTGAGCTCAGACATTTTTCGCGGCTTGGCGTGCGTTGCTGACTGCTCGTGTTTCATGAGGATCTATTTTTATTTTGTTATTATTATTTTTATTTTATAATGGAGTCCTCCTGTCCTTCGTTGCCAAATATCGCCAAGTCATATAACAACACTGCAAGCAATGCTCATAGTGAACTAAGGTGCAGGGTTTATAACTACAAATCGTTTATAAGGGCTAAGCGTATTACTTTAGTCAGACCTGTTCACCTATTTGAGTACTTAATGACGGCTGGACCAGGGCCAGTTTTCAAATAATGAATATCAAGGTACCTTTTTTTTTTGTCACAGGTATTTGAGCAGTCAGCTGGTCAGATAAGTGCAAACCGCAAATTCTGAATAGATTTCTGCTAGTCACTATCGTGTCACTGTAAAACTAAATATTGCCAAGTGCTTTCGAGAATTTGCAATAGAAAGTTTAATAGTTCAGCGGTGATACGTTTTAACTTCAAAATAGTTATCATTTACTGCATGTTTCCTTTTGTAGAGACGCTCACTACAAATAGCGATGATGTACCGAACGGATATAAATCTTAGGTGGAGCTGCCATTCCCCCTGCTGGCGCAAGGTTTCGCTTAAGCAGAGCTTCCATTAGTATTATTAATTACTGGCTGCCTCGCAATTGCCGTAAACCTAAGAAACAAGAACTTGGGATAATTATATCGCCGACGAACTGTTATTGAACAGGGAAGACAAATTCAAATAAACAAATTATAAACACCGATATCATTGTATACCACCCAGTACCCACTGAAATACCACAGTCGTTTTTATTGTGCATCAGTGTTCTGAGGAACTGCGCAAGCTGAAGTAATAAATTGTTCAGGAAGTTAATCGAAACGGGGTTAACGTAATGGGGCTAATAATAGCCATAAAAGAGACGCGGGCGGACGAATAGTGCTAGTGTGCTTAACTGGCTAACTGACGCGTACGTCTGTAGTCTACAGCGGTAAAGTCATCGTTTTCTACTCAGGCTACAAGATACAATATGACGCAAATTGGGTTGATGAAATTGGTCAATGCAGATTAAAATAAGGGGGTGGCCTCACTCGTCAGCGTATTACAGATGTCATGCCATGCCATTTAGCTAATATGTATGTACATCTGTACACGTATCTGTAAATATGCACACGCTTGTAAGCACGAGTCGAGCCATGCGGCGATTAGAATTTTATAGGCTAGTAGTTGTTATAATTGAGTGGCACGAGTATTGATATTTATCTATTTTCGGAGGCAGTTGTGACGATGTTTAGGACTGACAAAGCAGGAAAAGCAAGGGAAAGGTTGAAGAAAGAGAGAATGATAGGGTATACGCAGCAAGTGGCTGCGGAGTGTTGATCCGACTAGACCGAGCAAATAGTATGTGGGAAATGCTATTGGCTGAATAGCCACTGTGTGTGTGTGATGCTATACATTGAGTCTGCCATTAGCGATACGCAAGGGACTCAGTTGAGACCTACGTCAGCTTGGTGACTCTGTCGATGAGTAAAGGGTGTGTGCTGATTCGACTTGTGTGGGTCCAGTTTCGCAATCAACGTACGCGATATCCATTCCCGGCGCACAATGGAAAACGAATAAAGAAGTGAGGTGCCTCGTTGCCGCTTAAGTGCACAGGCTTCTAGAGTGGCTGCGCGTAATACTGAGCCGGCATATGAGAGACGTTATTCATCAAAAAGTATATAGTAATAGCCGTTGTTGATTTATTCCTTCTTGTCGTCAAACAACGGTGATTCAGTGTGGCAATTTCCATTTTTTTTTTTTCGTAATCACATTATTGTTGATACTGATAATTGGTCTCGAAGTAATCGGTTAGTCGGTTGCGTAATTATTTATAGTGATAATTTTGATCTTCGTATAAAGGTGGGTTCATTAAAAAAACAAAAAAGAAACGTTTCTAATTCTACACAGGTGAAGGCCAACTCTTGCTACTCTGCATGTGATTATTTAAGAGGTAGTAAGAGGACGAAAACAGGTCGCTGTTAGTGATGTTATTGGCGACAATTATCATTGATAGACTCTTCATAACTGTAAGACTTAAAAAGTTTTCACCTAACCGTTCTCATCAAAGCAACTCGTAGTTTTGCATTCATATTAATAGCCAATATTTGTTACCTGTGTTTGTATTTTCGTCTCCCATTGATACCACGTACTTATCCAGGGAACACTCCTAAGTGTTCGTCCCCAATCGGATTTAGTTAAAGCGATTCCATTTAACTGTGGTAGTAAATCTTCTCGCCGCAATAATAGCAGGCCGATCCAAGCTTGTGTTTATAATGGTATGGCGCGTTTCGAGATGGCGAAATGTCAAAGACAACGGCGATTCAACTTAGCCGAGCTCCGATCCACCATCGGTTGGAACTTTTGATATAGGCAAATTTTCTTTTTACATTATTATGGATAGCTGTCAAGTGAAAAATGGACATAATAATATGAAAAGGGTAAGGCGATTTAAGGCTGTGTTAAGCAATTTAGTTAACTGGAAAACGTCACAAACGGAAGTTGTTTTTGTTTCGACGCAGCGCATTAAGCAGGTCTGGTCAGGTACTGCTAGCCGTAATAGATAGTTTTGCTTGTGATAGGCTTTCAACAGTGAGACAACTGACAGAACGCAGGGGGACGTTATGTTAATCAAGTATAAGGCGTATCAACACAAGAAATACCTAGGAGGAAAAAAGGATCGTAAACAAATAAAGAAGTAAACTATTTCTACCACGAATATATTACAAGTTCTTGAAAATTAAACCTTGTTCCCATAATAGTGTGTTTTCTTTAAACCTCACGTTAACAATATACGTACAGCCAAGTTTAGCAGAGAATATTTTATTTCAACTAAAAAAAAAAATAAAAAATACAACACTTTATGACAACGCTTACGCTTCATTATTATCCGTACATACAATGTACACCTGTATGTAATGATAATAATTACTGACGTTCTACGCAATAACAATGATAATCATAATTCGACTCGCACGTTTGTCTGTATTATTACTACTACTACTAGTACCACTACTTGAACAAATTAAACGTGTTCCCGGAGGACGGCGTCGACGGAAAAAGAATAGAAAATTGATCAGATTGCAAAGGCTCAAAACAATGTTCAGGAGAGATCTATTTTTTTATCGTTTTCTATTCCGTATTGGGCAATGAATTTCGGTCAGCCACAGCTGTTAACGATTACTCTGTGATACATTTTATATCCAGGGAAACAAATCAGTATGAAGAATTTGACTTCCTAGTTCCAATTTGTTTACTTTCGTTACTGTAAACAATGTTGGTTACTAAGGATAAATAACATTCCATACAGAGCAAGGTGGAGCCAGAAAGAGGCAAATCGACCTTATAGAAAAATGGGGCTCGTCGCGATTTGGGGGGATGCTTGGCGTGCATGATGGCCACAATAATAAGGCTATTTAAAAAATGGCATTACCTTCGTTACGTCTCGACTAGGCTATTTTCGAACGTATGTAATTTGCTCGAACCCTGAGTATAAGGAACTGGTATGTCTCAAAAGTAAGTTTATGCCGGTAATGCCAGTTTTTTCTTTTATCTGTATTAATGCGGAGTTTCAATTTAAAATACTTCAGTCTGTTGATTTTTTTGGGAAACTGATTAATTGTCGCATAAAGGCCTTTTTAAAAATGGAAATGCTGCTTATTTATGAGAGTAGCATATAACTAGACACATGCGCACTTGTTTACTACACAAGGCCATAAACCTGAAAGTATCAAAAGACATCTTTTTTTTTTTATAAAACACAAACATATCCTTTAACCCATGTTTTGCGCTGACTATTCTTTATGTAGTAAAAACAGTTATTGCAAACATTATTTATACTTGTTTCCTTCTTCTATCTTTATTAATGCAGATAAGCATAGCGACAACACAAAATTAACATGACATCAAGATGATCTACCTGTAAAGCTCATGTAAATAGCATATATTGCCTATATGTATATATATGGGCAAATCCTACTATAAAAACTAAGTAAATAGATATTTATAGATGGTAAATAATATTATAAGAAAATTACAATATGAGTAAACACAGTAGTAGTCACAACCGAATGGGGCAAACGATAATGAGAAAGAAAAATCCCAGCGGCACCATGACCTTGCCATTAATATCTATTAATGAATGCCATTAATATTTATAATAATAATACCATTAAAAATTATGATATACAGATAAGAAGTTATTAAATATTACGTTTTGCTCTTGAAGAAAACGAAGATTACAGTGACCTTATATGTTTGCTACATTTGACGAATGATGATGATGGAAAGAAGCAGGCGATATGACGACGACGATATTATGAGAATTGTAAAAATAAAGGACATGACGATTTTTTGAAATATAAAGTGCCGCGTGTGTAGTCATTTAACAGTGAGTTAAGATGCTCCAAACTAACATATGACATCAAAATGTTTTTCTTAGCGTTCTTGGCTAATCCAACTGTCTGAACGAGTGTTCGAAAATACCGCGTTATAGATTTGCTTCCATTAAAAGGCCTAGTTACATTTACCTAAGTTTTCTCCAACAAACTTGTGATACGGCGTGGTACCAGTGGTAACTACTTTCCAACGCTCAAATAGGAACCACCTATGGCTAGATGTTAACGGTTGCGCACTCAAAGAATATCGATTACCCGCTCAGACCACGCGACCCCAGCGTTGAGGTGCATCTATACTGGAATGGCGTCGGAAACAGTAACTGATTCGGTAAACCCACTTAGCTGGGATGCGACTTTAAAAAGATGCCGGACTACGGCTTATAGGACCCGTTTATGTTCATACATATGATCGACATAGACACACTTTGACAACTGTAAAATGGGTCACGAAGTTAGATTTCTTTAAGGCCTTCAGCTAAGTTTACCGCAACCATCTGCTCAAGGCAATGTGAGCAAATGTATCCTTTGATACACTCAGCGTATCGCATGTCAACGTACATTCTTTGAATCCGATGCTTCTTCTAACTCTGCTAAGTTGTAGATACGCATCAACGAGCTTATGCTGAAGCATTGTTACTGCAATCACTACCGTATTAGCGCGCGCTCTCTGCATGGAATGCCATGTTCAATACGTGAGCAACCTCGTACGTGTGAGGTATAGCTATGTCTGTCGGGCAGACCCGATTTTATCAGAGCATCGCGAGCGCAAAATGTTCAAAAATTTTGAACATTGATTTATGTATGAAACCTATTATTTTTGTGAGAATGGAACTCCAGGGATAATGGGTGAAACTACCTTGGAGTTTATTCGTAAGCCTACAAAGGGACATGGTCCCACGAGCAGAAGCTACCTGGAAGAGGAATTCTCTTGCAGCGTTTAGGCTCACAAGACCTCTATGTTTCGCATTTTATTAGACGGTTGGCTCCCAACAGTAAACGAAGTCTCTCTATGTCCTGGTCCGAACCTAGACCACAACGTGTCCCTAAAATTAGGAGGCGAACATGTTACCAACTAAGTTAACACGAGAATAAGCTTACAACATCGAAGAACAATTCCGTAGTCGTTCTGCGAAGCAAATCGGGGTCCAAAAAGAAATTTATGCTGCCCCTTAAAAAATATGTTTTTATGTTCACACACGGATCAGAAAAAAATAAGCTCTTAAATTATATTTTTCATGGAAGTGGGTATTCATTGGCAGGTCAAATTTAAGTAGGCTATTGTTTTAGTAAATCTGCAGTATACATATATATATATATATTAATGTGTTTTCTTTATTTCAAAAGTTTATCCATTGAGTAGAATGTTGGCCTTTATATAGGCAGGCAGAGTCTCAAAACAGATTTTTTACTGTGAAAAACCCCAATGCGTTGCTCTTAAAGCAATGGAAATCTTTACCATGACTCATACCTGGCTTAGATACATTTGTATTCGTTTTAATATTGTTCCTAACTACCTAAAGTTACAAAATTAATCGAAGTATTCTTAAGCAAGCTGAACCGTTTGTGAAACTATTATACATAGCTGTCGGCGATAGCTTGAACGGCTGAATTTCTAGAAGAGAAAGATAGGAGTCACAGAATTGCCCGGTCAATGGCATATAATTCACGACAAATTCACGACGAAGATATACACTATATAACGAATACTGCATCACTGTGGTACATTGATAGAGGTTTGCATATTCAAATTATCCTTGTGTAGAAAAGAAAAAGTTAAACGGGAAACAATTGCGATAGAAGAGAATGGAAAGGCTAAATATATATAAGTTATATATATAACTTTAAAGTTAGCACTAAGTTTTACCAAAAATCTACTATCATATTTAGCACTTCATTCCTCGTTTTTTTGATGAGGAATTTTGGATATATGAAAGTTTTACCTTCACACCTTTTCCAAATATGAAGTTTTAACAAGTTTTAGTATAGGTGATGCCAAGTACAGTTGCTGATTCTAAGGGAATTTAGTTCAGGCAAAGTGCTTCAATATAAGTTTGACTACGCCAAAGTTAAAGCTTAAAGATAGAACAGCTAGTTAATACTTTTTTAAACGTGGAAACTATCTTTTCCATTATGGTAACATCCCTTACACGTATTAATGATAAGAACTCGAGGCATGGAAACAATTTAAGGTCTAGCTGAGAGCTCGTATACCTCACATCTTTCCAATTTTCTTCTATAAGCGAATTTCAATTTCTTTAGTCAGTTTTGAGCACAATTAGATGTATAATGGAAAAGCCCATTAAAATACTTCCTTATAATATCTACATTACTTCTGAAAAGTAACAATTACATATGTCGGAAAAGAAAAATTACTTTTTTAGAAAACTTCATGTAAAACCGCAAGCATGCGCACTTGTATTAACTTCTCTTTTACCGCCGAGTCTTAAAGATCTCCAGGTGCTGGGGTCATTGATGATTGTTTTTGTTTTTCACGAGCGCGAAAGGCGAATGCATCGATGTGCTTGCCATTCGTGTTCTCATATTTTGCAAACAAATAATGTTTTGGCTGAAATTAATAATATTGTTAATTATTTATCCAAGTTAAGTGATTAAGGAATATCTACAATCGTCGTAAGCTGCAGCTAAATTCATCGTAGTTATTCTATTTGTAGTTTGTCATGATTGAAAGAGGCGCCAGAGCATAAGTGGGATATCACTTGTGTCAGCAAGATCTGCCCAGTGGGGCGGCGACGAAGTGGGCCGCTATAAACGTCGGCAAGTCTAATATGTCCGTGAGAACGTAGTATACATTATTCTGTATTAAGAAACTAGTTGGAGTTTTCTTGTAACGGCTACGACGGAACAATTATGAATGCTTTGTGCTAGTTTTCCTTATCGTCTTGCTTTTTTTTGAAGTACCGAATCCTTATCGAAGTGAATATACAATTTGAATAAAATTGCATTTGATCATCACATAATGGATTTACGCAGTGATAAGGCTCTGTCCCCATTAGGGAACTGTTAAATGCCACGAAAGGACCAGTAGCTACCGGACAATTAATAGACATTTTTGACAAAGGCTATGACGGTCCGTGATAATAGTAATGAAAGATCTGTGAGTTGTTTAATATTGCATTAAACATTTCACGAAAACAGCGAGACGGATTTTCTGTTGTTTTCTATTGTGATTTAAAAGTAAAGTTCGTGAGGTTTTTCGTTCAGGAACATAGGTCAAAGTACTTCGATGCTATCAAAAATGGCTCTAACAAAAAACTAAATATCTTCTAATGACCTTAGCGTATTCTAATTTTTGTGCTGCTCAAAATAGAACTTACGATAATTCTATTTTGAGTATATATATATATATATATAGAGAGAGAGAGAGAGAGAGAGAGAGAATTCCCGGACTAGACATAAATATATAGCCATTAGTAAAAATAATATCGAAATAACCTCGATACAATCCAAAGGTGTTCATGGAACTTTTAACTTCTCATCTCACTGATTGAATATAGGGATCTGATAATGATCTTATCAAGGTATCAAGGTACCACTAGTTTTCTTTATATATTTATTTAACAGATAATTAAATTTAATATTTAAGACAAATAAAGAAGCGACGATTCGCTTAGGCAGAAAATTAAACCACTGTAATATCATAAAGGAAACTATAAGTTAACGAAAATCAAAGCTTTCTTTGAACACACTATTGCACTTCGTCGCTTCCATTCTATCTCACGGCAAAATTATTTATTCGTAAAACTGATTAACGCAAAAGATCCTCACGATGTAGAAAAAATTGCAGCCACATGTTGCGAACCAAGTGCACCCTCAATCAAAAAGGGGAAAAAACACGATAGGACTTAAAAGTCGAGGTTCTATTGTGGAAATGTGTTAGCCCGTTGATCGTGATATACTATAACGCCGTCGATCAATATTGTCGGAATCTAACATGCTTCTAAAAGCCTTTGGTTGTCATTTACAGCATATGGGCGTGATACAGACAGAACGGAGAATGAACGGCTATTTACCAGATTACGACGACGCTGACGGGGAATACAAAGGTGGTGGACCGGCACGGGTTTGGTTTGAGGATGGTCGAGAGATACAGGTGGTTCTTGTTGCTGGCGTTAATCCAAGAGTGTTTTGTGCAATTTGTGAATGTTTACCTCAGCGAGCGAACCTGATGCGGTGTGGAAACATCCTCTGTGATCGATGTGTGGGTCGTTATACGTTTCTCATGGAGCGGCCGTGCCCATGTGGACGAGGGGGAACCTGGGATTGCGGTAACCCCTTTCGATATCGTCTCGAAGACCGCCAGCTGAACGAGCTAATGGTCGAGTGTCCTAATCTTTCAGAAGGATGCGAGGTTTTTGTCCCTCTGATGGATTTAGACAGACATCTAGAGGAGTGCACTAAAGGACCGGTCTCCGTGCCTGCCACCTATGACCGACAACTCTTTGAGTGTGTTGTAAGTATGGTTGAGAACGTTTGCCTGGCTTTAAATGTAGGATTGGAACGGGATATGGAAACGACTGAGGAACAGATCGCGGCGTTTATAGACGCTCCTTTACATAAACCGCCGGCATCCATCTTTCAAGAACCTACAATGGTCCTTACTGAAGTTTGTAGTGTTGCACCTGATAATATTGATGATATAAACGCCTCTGGAAAAGTGACACAAACTGCAGCAGAACCACAAGGTACTGCTAATATTTTTCGTAAGGGAAAAATTTTGAAGAAAGAAAAGCGCGTGGTAAAAACGCCAGTAAGTACCAGTACAGTTCGTAAAATATCTAAATCTTCTCCACAAGGACATGCTCCTAGACTGAAGGAGCTTGAGGTTCTTTACACGGACGAAGGTGTACTAAAACTCCTTGAGTCAGGAGTCACCGGCAGGACAAGGGGATCAAGAAGGATCGCTGAGGATGGTCTTGGTCCACTTCCACCAAAGACACCTATTTTTACTGAACAAAAAACACCTGCCCCTTCTCTACAAAAGACAACAATTGTAGTTGATTCAGTTCCTGCTGCTTCAAAGGGCAATATAATCGAGTCTCAGTTGGAGACGAAAGACTTAGCCCCTCAGGTTGTTATTGAGCGGATAAGTCCCAGCGTTTCTCTATCAGAAACAACTCCGCGACTGGCGAAACGCGAAACTGATAAGAGAATCTCGCGTGAGTTACAAGCGCTGCTAGCGGCACAAGAAGAAGCGGGTGATGCTTTAATCAAGCCTGAGCACCCAACGAGAAGGGATAAATCGGAGACTCCAGTTTCCTCCGAGGATAAGAACAGATCAATATCGCCGGAGGCGCGAAAATCCAAACTAAATGCGCGAAAATCTACTGGGATCAGACGCATAAATAAATCTCAGCCAGATGCAGACGACTCAGATGAGCAGGATAACCAGCTTGCATTGCAGAAATCAAACGCAAAACTATCTCAGCAAAAGAGGGGGCGAAGTCGAAGCCGGGGACGCAGCAATCTTTTAATGAAGACCTCAGACGGAACGAATCAAAATTCTAACCAAAGTAAAACCACTGAATCACTTGATGTGCCACGGATACCGGACAAAGTGAAAGTTGTGCAGCGTATGCAAAATTGTAGTCAGACATCTTCAGTTCGAACTTTACGAAAGGAAAACGAACCAGACGTCGAACCAAAAACAAACAAGCCGTCAAAATCTTCTCTTATGAAAAATTTGTGTTCCACAGCTATAGAACCGGTCGACAATGAGGCAGTAATCCCTCAGCAAACGGAGGAACCATCTAAGGAGAAAACGTGAGTCCAAAACATAATAATCAGTCTGACTTTTGGAAATGTTTATTTGTTTATCGTGTTTATTCTGTGATTCCACGGCTCGATGACACGTTGATGGGATACATCATTTTTTTTTTAATCGAATGATGCGGTAATAGCTTGGCCTACGAAAATGTTACCTATATCCTTTGTAAACATGTTCTTACTGCGACTCATTTTTTTAAACTCATTATTTGAACACTTGATGGTGTAAAAGGGATTTTATTTTTCCTTGCGGTCTCATTTTTGGAAAAAATTTAATATATTTTGCTTCTTATAAAATACCTTCTTCTAACGTTTTAACAATCGGCGGGTCTCTCAGCTAATAAGGATTTCATTTGCCCATTTTTGGATATCTGCATTTGCATTTTAAGTCGCTTGCTCCAAACCTCTCTTTGCGTTGCCCTGAATAGGTTCACTCCAATGGAACAAGTGCTGGGCTACGCGTCGAGCGTGAAATAATATCTCATCTATGGATTGGGCCAAGTTTTTCGAAGTCTCAATGTTGGAAGTTGTTTGTACTTTAATCACTGCTTTCTTAGCCACCGATAGTGGTAACACGACTCACTTGCTCACTCTTTACTGTCCCAACCGCACTTTTACGGATAAATTGTGAAAAAAGCCCTGTCGCGTATGCAACTCGCATCGCGCAGGTCAACTCAGTCGAAATAATAGCAGTATAACAATAGCAAAACGATTAAAAAAGCGGTATGCCAATTTTCGGACCGAACGGCTAAATAGAACGCACTAAAAATTAAGCTTGAAAGCTTTCCGACCGTTCTTATCGTACGGTGCACTGATTCCAAACGCATACCTGCTGCTTGCAACCACTATATATACCAATACATAACGTAATATTTTACAAAAATTTAACAAAAATGCACCGATGTAGAATTATATTTCGTAGAAAAATCAATAACAATCTGCTAGGATAACTTGGTTAAACGTATTCAATATTAACACAACTTTTTTTTTATTTAAATATATTTGTAACGCGATGTATATAATGTAGTATTTGTTGTTTTAGGGAATTACTAATTTAGTTAT
This sequence comes from Varroa jacobsoni, assembly GCF_002532875.2. NCBI lineage: Eukaryota > Metazoa > Arthropoda > Arachnida > Mesostigmata > Varroidae > Varroa > Varroa jacobsoni. Next base: position 2,630 of record NW_019213322.1, on the reverse strand, counting down.
TATAATTAAGGGATCTATCGTTGTTTAATATCGCACTCATCGAACTTATAATCATATTACAAATGTAGATAATATTTATGGTCGTTTTTGTGATTTCAGTAAGAGAAAATCTGCCATGATTGCAGCAGTGCAACCTAAAAGCAATGAAGGTGGCACTTTTGTTTCTCCACATTCGAATGAAAACACAGATAATGAAGTTGTTCGACGAAGAACCCGAAGTCGCTTCCGCGCCCGGTCCAAACCAAAGATACCACTCGAAGCCGACAGCCAAATTCATCTGAAGTCTACGGCACCAACCACAAGGAGTCGCAGTAGACCCAGAGTGGCTAAAATGTCCGTCGAACAAGAGTCTTCTAATAACGAAGACATCGTTGCAGATTCTAAAACTTTACAGAAAGGATCTATAGAGGTACAGAAAAAGGAAGACAGTGAAGAATTGCATTCGAATGCGGATGGTGTTTCTTCATCGTTGACAAACGTGTAAGCTCAACAGGAAGGGATGGTATCATTTCTCAAAGCAGTCTGGTTAAAATCTGTTTTATAGAACAACTACGGTTTGCCGTGCATGAGAGGGTAAAGACGGTTGAGATTTGGCACGCAAACTGCGTGTCAAACTCATGCGCTTACTAAAAAAATGAACAGAAATAATATAATTATAGCAATTACTGTATTGTGTTCATGAAAGCCAATAAAGACCACTAACATATTAACTCCGATTTCCATTTTTAGCACCCCAAGGCCTACTACTGATGAAGTCTTGCCAGGCGGCCTCGATATGCCTCCAACAGACAAGGCACAACAACACGCAGAGTTGACTGGTGCTGTTTTTAAGGTGCCGGTCAAACCGTCTCTTGAGACAAGTGTCGCAGACGCAAACTCTCAAGTTAAAAACCAGTCTCAAGAAGAAGTTAAGTCACAAAGGTAAAAAAATTATATTATTTACATCCTTTACCGTTCTAAGCTAATAAATTTGGTGTAGTCACTATTCACATTGTGCACCGTATCAGTTAGCTATTTTGCACGGCTTGAGTAAATGTACATAATGCATTGAGGAAAATAAAAATATTCTACCAACATTGCTAGAACTTCGACTTCATTTTGTACAACTAGCGATCTGATTCAACCGCATTGCATGAAATCATATCTGTAGAACCAATATTACATACAATATTTATTACAATGTTTACCAATGCAGCTCTCACATCTTGCTTCTTGCAGACTAGACTAGACTTCTTGCGAACCGCAAATCTGGGGAACTAGATCGATCGGTGCGGTTCCAACCTTAAGTTCTCAAGCATTGCTGGTGGCATAAAGACCAAGGAATTTACTCCTCTAAAACTTATTCTGTATCTGTTTCTGCAGATACGATACGTTGCTGTTCCATATAGGAAGAATGTTTTGGAAATATGTCCAATGAAAAACGAGGCACCGGTCAGAGGCGGTTTTGGGTTTAAATGTTAAAACCAGATGCCAATTTTAGAAGGGCTCGTTTATCGTTGGATATGATATGCTAAGCTCCTTCCAATTGATGTGCATATTGTACGTCATAGTTGGTTCAGATCGAGTCATTTGACGGCGGTGTCCACCGATAGCTTTTGCGATTTGTCAATACCGACAGCCGCGCCCATTGTCTTCTCGTCTCTCCTTTCAATGTCCGCCGAACAAAAAAAGCCTTTAGATGTTGTTGAACCTAAACCGAGCACCGCGAATGAACAGAGTATTTCAGGTTTTTACCGACGAGGTGAAACGTATCAGTGCTTCCCCTTCTAAACTGCATGGCTTCGTCTTATTTATTTGGGGGCCAAGCTTTTTAGTGAAATTGTGGAGAGTAGCTAGCGTTTACTCTATGTGAATCTACTACTGTAGCGACGAAATCGTGGGCGTACAAAATGCCCTTGCTTGATTCGTAAAATGATGTCACTCATGAGAAGCAAAAAAAGCGATGGACTTAGGTTGCGAATCGTAGTCGCTTTTCTGTATTACCTCATCGTCGATTATAATTACATTTCTTAACATGACATTTTTATAGTCATGCAGACAGCCTGAGTAGTTCTCTGTTTTGCGATCTTTCTTAGTATGAATCTTGCGTCTTAATACGGAATCAAGCGCTACCTTGGAAAAATGGAGAAGATAAGTTGGTCTGGACGATACAACGTCACTTTAATTTCATTCATCTTAAACCTTATAGCCCGTCGTTGTTAATCTATCGTTGTAAAATTCATATTGTCCCTCACGTATTACAGTTCGAATGTAACGAATTATTAGTCATCGTGTTGGAAATATAGGTATACTGACGCTATTGGACATCGTTTCAAACAGGGTGATTAAGGTGATACAAAGAGTCGTAACGTTATACATCAATTTTGTTTTGCTGCAGCGTTCCAGCGCTTGAGCCCACTGCTTCGAAAGTTGAGGAAAATCAGTTCGAGCCTCTCATGATTCCTTCTTTGAGGCGGCCTTCTATAGAGAACGACATTAATAACGGCAGTAGTAAATCAGATTCTAAGGACATGTTTAAATCGAGCGGAACAGTCCGCGACCCCCGCAAGGATAGCCAGAGTGTCGCCAAGTCCGACGTTAAGATTCTGCAGAGTTCTGATAATTCCAAATCACAAGTGGCGTGTCAAAGG
>NW_019212944.1:308608-329054 GCF_002532875.2 Varroa jacobsoni | reverse complement strand
CCGATTTGTTTGTTGGATCTGTTTTTATTTTCGGATAGCCTTGATACTGGTACCTTTGTTTCTAAAGAGATTGACTTCAGCCACGAACATCTGGATCCAAACCGAAGATTCAACAGCTATCTGTCTTTATTATTACAGTCAGAATACGTGGTGGTTAATTAAAGTACGTTCATTGTTGATGATACCGGAAAAGGTTTCGGTAACGGTAAAAGTATATAAAACCATATTTTACACTTACGCATGTCACTCTCCTCTTGACATGAATTAGACATCAAGTGGCACAGGAAGGCTTTCTTTGTAAAGCGTCAGAATCTTCATCGAGTGACCTATGACAGATCGATCATTTTCACGTTACATGAGTCTCGTCTGTTTTTGCTGCTTCTCGTTTATTCCTCGCTTTTGGTTTTGTCATGTTCAAATACTTCTTTCATGCCCATGTCAATTGATTTGATTGGTGTTTTGCTTTAATGTACAGGGTCGATCGATAGATAGCAGATGTCACGTGCTGCTTTACATTAGTTCGAATTTTGTGTTAGTGATTTGAAAGCTCTGCTGGTTTGTGTCAAGGTAATGTTTTTTTCCATTGATTATGTCTTCGACGGGGTCGTAAATAGCCGGCCCTGTTTCGAATGCGTCAGTGCCGTCTGTTCGAACAAGCTTTTCGAAAATTATCAATTTTTTCCGTGAGGTGATGAATTTATTGATCTGCGCTTGATGCGAATGTATTGCCGTTAGGTACTAGCTTGTTATGGACTTCAGTGCTGACGTTCGATTAGCGTTGAATTGCAGTCTAACCAAAATGCAGAAATACGTTACGGTCGGGTCGAGTCCACCTGGACTGAACCCTGGGCTGCGGGATCTGAAACCAATAACGGGAAGAGCAGGTCAAGATACGTATTAGCTAGAAAAATTGCACAGTGCTTCCTAAATTTGCTATGTTGACTTAAGGCTTCATTTGAATAAGTTTGTACTGACAGATGCTTGCCTATAGGAACAGCTCAATTCTTCTATCTTTAGCTTTATGAGAGTATTACTATGGTGCTAGTGTAGTAACTAATCTATATTCACTTCTAGGAAGTGCATATATACTGCTAGTCAAAAATATTGCACATATCAGCTTACTGAGGAGGTAAATGTTGCGTATTTTACGCCCGCTACTACCGTTAAGTATTGCTTCAAATAGCTGGTCTTTTCCAGCGCGAAGCGAAACGTGCCCTTGCTAATGTTCAGGTCAACTTGCGTGTCCTAAAATTTACTAGGCAAATTCGTTTCCATTGCAGCATCTCACACGAGGTTATTTTAGTCTCAACCAAGAAGTATCTGTTATTATAATATTTCAGCCTTAATTTCTAATATTATGAAATTCAGGACTTTACGGTAGCGGTAATCAAAAACTCTTCAGTATGATTGCTTGATGCCAACAGTCAACTTCATTTACGTTCATTCTTCCACTAGAGACGATGGAAAGAGACACAGAAAAGCTTTTCTTTGCAGGGCCGAACAATTGGCGGCTTACTTCCCTGACAACGATTCAGTGTTTAAAAAGGAGGAACAGCAAATCTGAACGTAAAATATATATATAAAATATAAATGTAAGACATACTTATATTATCAGTTTTTCCTGAATTAAATTACTTCGTAAGAGACCAAAATGTGCCTAGATTTTGAAATTCTGTTGAAACAACTAATGCTCGCTCACACGGACACAAATATCGCATTAAAGTTTAGACGCGGCCTCCAGCTATGGACCCGGTTCATCAAAGACAGACTGACATTTTCGTTTTCCGTCATTATGCCCATTTTCACGATTTTCTACCAGGGAGAGAGTTCAGGATGAACCAAAAGCGACGCAATATATTTTGCTAAGCCGGAAGAGGTTTTCTCTTAGAGAGCTTTATAAAAAAAAAACTTCGATTTTCTAGGGAAGGTTTGATTTGTATACATTTACATATGAAAGGCACTAGTCTAACCAGCAAGCACTAAACAAAATAACTTAAAGTAGAATACAATGTTGGACGTAAAGGTTGCCTCAAGCTTGCGAGATAGCAGCACAATGCGTAACTTATCAAGTCCACTTTTCATCGTTAAGAACACTGTAGTGATGTCAGTAGCCTATTTCGTTGGCACACGTTCTGACTTCTGTGTGAGTATGTGTGTTCAACTTACAAAAAATTCCCTCGTTGCATAAAATCAAGGTAACCCATTATCTACTCTAATTTATTTCGCATTGCCTACATTACGTGGCAGTGGTGAATAAAAAAAAAATTAAATAACATCATTTTGCATTTTTTGATAATAAGACACTTAGAGATATAATGATGCGCTTGTAGATATGAACGGATAGTATGAGGCTCGTTGTATGGCGAATTCGCTTCGCACAAAAGCCCAAATGCGGCTGTTGAATTACTTTTAAAACGAAAACGTTCTAACTGTTATCGAATGAATCAACATAAACCATTGAAGATAAACGCATATCATTCTATAATGATCTTGTACCATCGCCCTGAGTTTAATGACTTCGTAACTAGTACAAAATCACTCGCTTTTTTTCTTCCTTTTCTGTTGCCTCGTTTGCCAATGCCTCTTTGTAGTAAAGTATAATTTCTATGACCTCTCTTCGAATGCTCGTTTGGTTTGCAAACGTTAGGCTATTTGTTTCATGCGCTCTTCTGTCGAGACCGTTTTTCTCGGACGGTTACGGCTGCCTGTCGAGCCCCACGCAAACATCGCGGTTTACAGGTGGATTTCCCAAGTTACAGATCACAAGAAAAAAACATATAAGATAATATCAGATCGTTTTGAATGTATCCTGTGTGCTTCTGTTGTTCATTCGTATGGAAGGTGCTTTTGGCAAAAAATGCCATTGCAACTAACCCACATCGAAATCGGCCCCAGTAGATTTACTGCAGTTTGTGCGTGTGTGTCGCCCGAAAAACCTAGACATCCCTGCGTCGTAGACATGCCGGAAGTCACAAACAAAATAGAAATAAGCGTTCATCTAGTGAGAAACCTCACAACGGCCGCAAAAGTAACTAAGGTCTGTGGGCGTCGGAGTATGCTACGCTTTCAGCAATGAGACAGACGTTGGCGGCAATTTCTTTGTTGATTGCTACGCTAGGATCCCTGAACAGGTCAGAATCGAAAACAGAGTCGGACAGAGTATCACTAAAAACAATGACCTCTAACAACAACAACTGCAGTAGCAGACGAAAAATAAAAGGCCCAAAGAGACAGAACCACCAAATGCTCGCGGAGCATGGTATTAGGTTCTCAAATAGATTTCTTTTTGTTGTTGCCGCTGTCGCTGGAGAACATTCACAAAGAGCGATGGATATACTCACGATGCAAAAGGACGTATGTCTATACATATAGACATAGATGCTGGCACGGAAAATCTTACTCCGGCTGGAACGAGTTTTTCTCGCCAAGTACTGGTGCACACGTTAACTTCTATGCGGCCGTATCGTAATAATGGATTTGGGCATTGCTAAACAACTTACTAACCCGTCCGTTGCGATCGTAGAGGTAAGCAACGACACCAACACCAGCTGCAGGGATGCAAAAATCGAAAGGAAAAACACCAGCAATACAAATACATTGGGATGCTTTTCTGTCGTTGGTTCTGGCCAAGGTAAATGGCTAAAAAAGGCGCTTCGAAAATTGCAGAGGAAATACAATGGAAATGGGCGAGAAGGATACGGGAAAATCGCAACTGTACTGCAACAACCTACATAACACGGCGGAAAGCTTAAAGACTGAAAAAGAATAATGAGATAAGGCCACATATGAAGGGAAGGATCAAAACAAAATGCGACGAAGCAGAAATTTATCGAAAGTGAGCTGCGACTTTTGTTGCTAGAATCGGGCATTGTTTAAGGCCACGGTGCAATTATAACGGGCTGTTATGCCTCCTAAGGTGGCTGAATATTTTGGTATGGTTCAAGTCAGCATTTTTTAATTTTCGTACACATCGACGTCAGGCAGATTAGTTTATGAAATATATAAAAGGGGTTAAAGACAGATAAAAAAAATATCACGTAAAAAAGAAGAATCGCATAAGTCAATGATGCTATCTAAGTTTTGGGGCACTATGTAGAGATCCTATAAGGGTATGAATTATCGTATTTAGCATTGCGGATTGAGGACCTCATCGGTCACTCGATGTATGACTGCATTAAATAGTAGAATAAACGAACTGAGGCAAGATGAGTACTTTCACTAAGAAACCTGGTCTTCGATCACTTCACAAAGTACTTTCGCACTATAGATTTAGTTCATGTTCTCAGATCTACAAATCTACTGTGTTATTTATGTCCTCTAGGCCTGCTGACAAATATCCAGAGGGTTGTAAATTTGCAGGCCGGCGCAATGAAATCTTATTTTTGGTCACGTACATCGATGGAGGAAGCACTGAGAGAAATGAATAATCTTGACCTATGCTTTATCCTTATAAATAAATAAAATAAACCTGAAACGGGTTAAATTCATTCTGATATTACATTTAAACAATACTGCCATGAAGCAGGGTATTCTCAAGAATGGTGCATCGCTAAAGAAAATCCACATAATCTATAGGTCAACTCGTTATTTAAATCATCGCGATGTTCACCGTTCGTATCAACTGCATAGTACCGATTCTAACGACCATCATAATGGGTTTAGCAATGTTTTGGATATCTAAACGTTCCAAAGATAGTCCTTTCAAGGGGCTTTATCGAAGAGTTACAATTGCCGATATTTCGCTCTTTGTTCAAACGGAAACTTTTAGTGGACGACAATTTATATACTTTTGTCAATATCGACAAAAGTATGTAAATATAGTAATCATGATTCCGGATCAATACCGCAATTCAATTGAAGTGACTTTTGTGGAAGATCGTTATAAAAAACATTCATTCTAACCAGTTGCATAGGCATATCTGCAAAATACTACTATATTCGTTGTTAATCCTGACTTAAAAATTATCTCAACTGAGAGGTAACTTCGTAGATTGACCATACTTGAAGGTCGTAACCCCCGTTCGTCAGTTTCCCATGGTACGACCTAAGCTAACCAAATGTGAGAACTATTTACGTCTTTCATATAGAAAAAACAAGATGGATTTTAGTGGACACCATTCTGCATGCCATACATGCACTAACATTTCGTATTGCATCCCATATGGCATTCAACCCGTATAAGACGTTTTTTTTCTTTAGGAATAAATAAGAACTCTTTGATTGAATCTTTTTAAACCTTCTGTTCACTGCTATGTATAATAATTTCTTCGTGTAAAACGTTAGTACGTACTGAGTTGTTAAGTGTTAAAATATCTGTAACTTGCCTGGAACTGCTCGGAGCGGCCCATCCGGTCCAGAAGGTCCTCTGACCCAATAAAAGTTGCCGTATTCGGTTGTCTCTGATTCAGTGGTCCGCTGCCACTTTGTCCAAGGGGTCCTGAAACGCCGTTAAGTCCTCCATCCGAATCCTCAACATCCACCTTATCTAGAAGATCCAACCTGTGTCGCAAAAGAGCCTGTAAATTCAAATGAGAACGTTAGTTGTTATAGTAAACTAATTGTTCAATAGATTTTTTAGTTGTGTGCATTACGTGTGGTAAATTCTAATGGATCACTTCGAATCAGTTTGGGAGTTATTTCAAATCGTCTGCTTAGTTCATAAATGAGCTTCTACCGGGCTCGAACATAATGCATGCCATAAAACAAATGGCGCATTTCGCATCTAGATATAAATATGCTAACAAAACTAAGGACAATCATGCACCTGTTGGAAGATCGGAGAAGGGTATGTAATGGTAAATCGCTTCTGTGAAGCGGGTCGAATCTCTTTTGTGTCAAGCCCAAACTCCACTCGAAACCCAGCACCGTCCGCATCACTCAAAATTGATCTAGAACAAAATTGGCCTGACGACATTAGAAATGCTGTGAACAACATATATCGTATAATATATATATATATATACACCGACTTTTCTTTTATATACGTATGTATGCATAGATAATGCTTTCTTATCGACGAATGACAAGGTGGATCACATAATTACTTTCATTAGCTTCGTTAGTCATTGTTACAGTTACAATATACCTTCGCCTTCTTTCGTGAAGCTGATCCTGTTGATCTACCAAGAAACTGTTATCCTCGACGTCTACTGGAAATGTCCCACTTCCAAGTTCCTGACCCAACTCCGCCCTTTTTCCAAAGTGCATAAAGCGATTGGTAGACTTTTTGCCGAAGTGAACGTATCGGTTCTTTCCGGAATTCCGCTTTAGGAGACGATCCATATACGACGAAGCAGTGGAGTCACTGTCGAGACCGAGTTCGTTTGAGGACCGCTTGCCGAAATGCATATATCTAACATGATTATTGTCAAGTTAAAACTTTTTACTAGGTCTAATTTAGGTTGACGAATATCACATTCTGCATAAAAGCACTATTAATGAAAAAAAGGCCACACTCACTTCTGGCTCTCAGCGCGCTTCTTTCCAAAGTGCATAAAACGATTGTTGTCTAATTTCTTAACGAAGTCATCATCCAAAGCATGTTCCAGATCTGTGGCTGCATCCGCTTGCTCGTCATCGCGTTTGCCGAAATGCATGAATCTATACAATGAGAGTCACAAAGGCGTTGTTAATTAACACACACCATGTAGATAGTAACTTGTACGTTAATTAAATTCTGCAAATTGCCAACTAGCTTATCGTTTAACGTCGTACGGTAGAAACAAAAACAGTTCTAAAATAGCTAATATAGTCTTGGCTGCCATAAACAGACGAAGCGAAACATTGTACATCATAGGCCTAATTGGATCAGTCGGTGTAAAATGTTTCGAACGGAAGTCAACGAGAAACAGTCGACCAGTTCACATGATAAGGTGCGATTAATAAAATTTCTTATATGGCGTTCGACTGTCAGGCTAACTACGAGCTAAATGAAGCTCGGTCAGCGGAAGCTTCAATGATGCGTGTTAGTGTTGCTGAAGCTGCTTTTAACTCTACACAACTCTAATGACGATAATAAGAAATACCAGGCATGTGGGCAAATAGACTCGCGTACTTACCTGTGTAAACACCCCCAAAAAAAAAAGACAGAAACGAAAAAAGAAACCTCAAATAGGTTTATCCGTATCAAATTGTATCATCTTTATTCCACGGCCCCTTAAGGAAGATTTAGAATCTTCGAACGGGTTCAACGATGCAGGTAAGCAAAGGTTCTGCTAACACAGGTCTTTAATAAGAAAATCGCTATATGCTAAGTATGGTTTGATAGCTCCAGGAAATCGGAACAAACACTGGTGTATCGAGGCTAAAACAAGTTCCTTTTTTCCATGGCGACAAGGACACGCGTACTCCTTAATTGTGTGAAGGATGTACGGAAAAATCAGGTTCGATTTGAGAAAATACAGACAATCCAATTTGTTAATGCCTTGATGCGAAGATAATATAACTAAAGAATTTTTATAGATTTTTTAATTACCATGCGTTTCCTATCGGTCTATGTGTCTGCTTCGTGGAACTCGTGAGGACGACTAAAAGTAAAATGAATTTAAACATTGAATACAGCGCAACCAATGACATGATTTTCAGATCACAATACTGACCTGTTGACATGTTTGTTAGGGTACGATTCGAAATCACTCTGGTCGAATATCTTCTTGCCGAAATGTAGGAACTGACTGTCAGGATTTCGCTTACCAAAATGCATGAAACGGTTCGGGGAGCGCTTTCCTGAAATTTTATTCAAAACGAACAGCTCGAACGTTGAACCGTATAGCAACACACATCTGGAGTCCTTCACACAACGTAATACGAGTAGATATACGTGCCGTACATGGTAAATTAAGTTGTGCTTGTGTGATTTAGCTATTGCACGATATATACATATCGTTTTGCCTGATAGAATACGATTGTTTGAACGAAAAATTAATCAATTCGATCACTGCTGATGCTGGCTTGAGCTAGAAGATTAGCTGTCCGCTCAGTATAGAAATAGCGACGATTGCTGTGGTTCCCGAGACTCCGGAAAAAGAACACGGCGCAGTCACAACTTCCATTTAAAACCCTAGTGAAAAGACTAGTCAATGAAAAGCCATCGACCCTACTAAGTACAACAATGAAAAAGAATGTTTTATATGCCAAACTGTACATATAGATAGCCTTAGCGAGGCTAATCATATGCAGCAGAATTATGCGTTCGTTGTTCGAAATTGAAAAGTTTTAGTTCGGCCACCAGCCTCAAACTGGCAAAAAGTTGAAACACAAAGTGGACGCATAAAGCAACAAGCTTAAGGCTCAGATACAGATTAGTAATCGTGCTTCCGTTGTTGAATCAGCCCACGTTTTTTACAAAAGAGGATACACACGAACAGGGTAAAATATGCGCGAAGCGTGCGCCCTTCATACTGCCATCGAGAGAAAATCGCTGCCCTGCCTAAACAGCGCACCAAACGTTACGATGAATCCGTGTCTCCTCTATAGGACCTCAACAGCCGCAAAGCTGCCGCCTGACATTGAGTTTGAAGGAAAAGTGTTAAGCGTGGCTGAGAAGATAGTTTCTATTTATATGTATAACGACTCAGTTTTGATTGCGCAGTGCATCGTGCTGTTTATTTAACAGAGTTCATTGAATGTTTATGGCCATATGCAATCAGTATGGCTGAGTCAGTTCAAGAAATGGGTATCTGTTTTAACGTTCTTCCGTGCCCTGCTAACTGTTAGCAAACATCTAGCGATAGTCAGTGAGAAAATGCTTAGGACACTCTTATATACAATTTAAGATGTTATTTTGAACATCTCATCCATAGCCTGTAATCAGAGATTCCCAAATAGCATTTTGGACAGCGACAACTGAGTGCAAACATTTTCTGTGTTCTAGCTGATATAAAATGGCGTCCGCCCAATGAGTCTAGCCAGCTTGAAGTAATGTTCCACGCTTAGCATTACTGCTAAAATTACATATCAACGGAGAGAGCGACTACATATTTACCAAAATGTAGCATTCGATTTTGTCCTGCCCGCTTGGCGGGTTCGTCGAGTTGCCGAAGGGCTTCGTTCCTATCAGGGGCGTCCTGATAATCAGCGAAAGTGTTGTATCGCTTACCGAAATGTAGCATCCGGTTCTGTCCGGCGTGCTTATCCATATCGACGGCAGATGGAGCTGATCCGGTGCTAAAGGCCTGAATTCAAATGATGCAAAGTAATAACAAAGTTGGGTTTAAAATATGACCAAGCAAGAATTTTGGTTATTTTGCCTGAAACTCTATGTGAACCTGAAATTCTATGAACTCTTCTAATTCGTTGGTAGTTGTAAATACAGAGATAGTAAGAATTAGCTAGTTATATCCTAGCAGAAGAGTCGCCTTCGTATGATCTAGACGTACACAAATAACATGATAATAGGATTTCCGTTTTATAATGGCCTTTCAGCCCTCTCTTGTCCCGATGAGTTCGGAACATTTGTTCTATACCCTAATGGGCAAGAGGTCGTGAATTTTCAACGTTCTGGCGCCAAATTTAGAATGGCTTCCCGTCGCAATCTATGTGCAACATGTAGTAGCGTGAAGATTTGGATTAGTTGTTCCGGAGCAGTATTTTTTCTTGAAGTATACGTGCGTAATCATGTAGGTGTTTATATTATTACAGCCCCCGTTCAGACTTTTCATTTTTTATACAAATAACGGTCGCCAGACAGATTGACGATAAAAGGTATGTAGCCTAAGCTAGATTTCAGTTAATCTGAAATACATGTACTCACATCTAGTTCTCCTCTCTTTCGTCCGAAGTGCATGAACTTTTGTATTTTTACGGCGCGTTTACCAAGCAACATTTCACTGTTTCCGATGAGCATCGAATCATCGTTAACGTCTTCAATGTTCTTGGACAAAGCTTTCGAGCACCAGCTGAAATAAATGACTCAATTAGATCCGTACGTATTGAAATGCTACAACTCCTTCCTACACGACGTATGCTAAAAGAAGCCCGTTCTGTAAATTTAGTTTTTGCCGAACGCTCGAATCATCTACAGTCTAGGCTCATATATAACTAGATTATGTGCTTGTGTTTCACTCCTTGGCAGGAGATTGGCTAGGTGTTCTATCAGGTTATGCGGGCATCAGGGGGGGTAAGTGCATTTGCAAATACTTTCCGCATTAATCAAAGGTTGGGCCGCAGGAAATGACCCAATTTTGCCTACTAGTTCCAAATATAATTTTTTTCCACTGTTGTAAACTCTTAGGATAAATTTAGCTTTTTTTTTTAGATGATAACACCTACTAAGGCCCTTGCCTATAACATCGGCGTTTGGCCCAAAAGCGCTTGTTCGAGAGTTGTGAAGGGCAACAAAATTAATGAGTTCGTGGTAGTTGACGTTAGGTTTACAGTGGCACTAGGAATAACGGGTGTCTTTCGACGAACATAGGAAAGGGTCATAAAACGGGCCTGAGATGGTGTTAGCAAATAATGCCATGACAACCAGAGCAAAGTTCGAACGAGTCTGTACTATATTTACTCGAAGTCACCAAAATATTTAGGCGAATATAGATTACGATATAGGTCACATAGACATCGCCTGACGCTTCCTTCTCCATCTCCAATTATTTTCTAATTATTTTCAATGCTAATTAGTAGAGTTGTTACGATAATAACTATGACCTATCGAAATCATTGAAAGAAAAATTCGTCACGAAGAGAAAGGAAGCAAATGATATAAGTTGATTGCATTAGTAGTATAAGCATTGGTCGCAGAGAAAGGGATCTAGGTTTGTCCTTGATATATGCTCTATATGTTATACATCTTAAGGCACCGCATTTACTTTGGTGACCAATAATGGCACGTTTTTGATGTACGGAATTCATATACAAGCACTGCCAACAACATAGATACACGCATACAGGTCTAAAAAAGTTACGAAGGTTCAAAGAGTACGATAATGCTTGCTGTAAGTATGATTAGAAACCGAAAATAGGGAACCAATAAAAATCGTTTGTTACATTCGAAGTTTACACTAAAATGCCCAGAGGTTATTTTCAAAGCCCTCATTGAAATTTGTTTATAAATTTTCTCATTGCATACGCGCCTCGGTGGTTAACTATTTCGGATTAATATATGTATACACTGATAAAGGTAATAATTATATTGCAGAGTTAAACGGGTCCCGTATTTACCGTAGGCAAATACAGACAAAAGACCTTCATGACTCAGGATTACGCTGTCAAAAAAAAGAAGAGCTATGATGATTCCTAGTGCTTCTACGATGCGAATGGCTACGGACAAGCCACCCGCTTTATGAGCATTGCTTCTCGTTTTTCGAGGTCCGATTACGGGATTCTCAAAGAGCAGATATAGCCGCGATCCGGGCGAAGATCCTTCAAAAAACGAGGCCGGAAAAGTCCTCTGAAGTTTCGCCTGATAATATCGTATATTGCTCCGATCTGCTGACACGGGTATACTCTTTTTCTTCACGTCGGTCTAGCAAAACTTTTTTACATTATAGATTCTTATAGAGAAATATTAGCGGCCTCGAACGGAGGGATAAACTGAAGTTGGCAGCTAATGCCTGGCAGAAAAGAAATCCCAGAATAGAAGGAATCGAAAAGAAAAAAAGCTAATCGACTTCATGTTATCATTAAAAAATCGTATATACGATATCGTATGAAACAAGCACTTTACAAAGGATAACGATAAAGTCCGTATTAAACAAAGCACATCAGAGTATTTAACTGAAACAGTGAGTTTTGTCGAAGATAAGTTTGCCCCGAGGCCTATTATGCTAATGCTATAACCGATACTGACTTACTTTCTCCCTTGAATCGCGTAGCTTCCTCTCTATCTCGTTTAAATCTCAAAGCCTCGTGAAAACTCCTATCCGACTTCCACTATTAACAGCGCACTGAGCACTAAATAGCACGTACGCATGAGTGGGGTGGCAAGTGCCGTAATGTTACATGCATCTGTTTGCGGATACTGCAAATTGGCATGTCCTTCAAGCAAAGTGTGTCATCATCACTTCTACTACTTTAACGGTGAATGATCTTTTGCTCTATTATTTAGTCGGGATGGCCGCGCCATCTCGAGCGTTTCCATTCGAAACGTGAGTTCTTTTTCGCAGGTATCTACTACTGAATCTACTAGATTCGTTGAATGCAGTGTTAACATCCTGTCATCACGAGTGGCACGACCATGTACAACTAGAGCAAGCTCGAGTAAAAATACGAGTCTGTAATCTATAGATTAACTACATATTTATAGTATAATTTCCAAACGTAAACACTTCACCCATGTAAACAGAACAAAAATAATCTTCGAGACAACTAAATAGCAATAGGTTTCGTAATCTACGAAAAATCAGCAGCGTCACTATAATCATCATGTCCACGTGCACCAACAAGTCCGATCATACGACAGAGTGCAGCACGTACTTGGCTAGAGCGGTCTGCCGCTCCTCCGGACTGAGGTTGTCGAGGGCGAACCGAAACAGAGCCGCGCAGTTTTCGAACGTATCGACAATCGACGCCTGCGAACCCCCGAACGATTGCTGCGCCGAAGAACTTGGGTACCGTGCGTCGCTGCGTACGTTAGGTAGAGAGAGATCGTCTGAAAATAAATAAATTATATTAGCTCAAAGTAGTACTTTCCTATGAAAGAGTGAATATGAAGCATCAGCTGAGACAGGCATATTTAAACTTGTTACTAGTAGTACTTAAGTTGAGTCTATATGCCATCCACTATCAGGCAATACGAAAACAAGAATAACAGTAGTTTAAAGTGATTAATTCCTTAAAGGACAAGTCCATAACTAATGTTATAATTTCACTGAGGTCCATAACATGAAGGTCGCTATTCGACTATTACATATCTGACGATATTTTGGCCACCTTTCTTCGTGTCAGTACATTGTTCCTTACGACTAGAATAACCAGAACTGGACGCTAGACAAGGGGAGAATAGAAAGCACAACTTATCTGCCACTAGCGGCCGTCCGGTTGCAAGCGATGTTCTTCAACTCAACTCAGTTCAGATGTCACTTACCGTTTAGGTTTTAATTTACGGGAGGGTTAGTTTGCTAACGGCAACCCTGTAGAAAAAAATATCGATGTATTTATAAGCGTATAAAACAAATAGTCCTTTCAAAATAAATTATCCTTAAGATCGTATTTTTATTATGCAACTGACGGTTCTCTTTTTTTTTTTTGTCTTTTCCTATAGCCAAAATTTGTGGTCTACGATATTGTAAACTCTGATCAGATACATCCAACTTTATCTTTGCATAGGCATCGGCGCTCGCTCTTGAATGGTAGTAGCCCACGCGACACTCTTCGTTGGTTTTTCTTCTTCGAACGCAACAGCATACGATAAATATGAGAAGTGCGCTGTGGTAAAACATGGATTAACCCGTCAAAGGTCACCGTTCATAAGAGTGGATTAAATGGAACCGCAATGCCGCCCTAGAATATTATAAAGAGAACTTTGGAATCAAACAGCTAGTTTAAATGAAGACGAAAGAAAAGAGTCACTGGGACAAGATCTGTCCGTTTTTTTTTTTGGCGTTATCTTTCTAGTAAATAGAAGACCGAGGCAAATGGAATATTAAAAAAAAATATTCATTTTAGTAGTCGTTAGATAAACACGGCTATTTAAATGACCATAACTATAAAAGATGCTAGTGTCTTTAACTTGATTTATCGTGGCAAGTACAAATTTTTAGACTGTATATTTCTTCATTAGAAGCGTGTAAATCCCAAATTCCTAAATTGGTTTTTATAGACCTTTACACGTCCTATGATAATCTTAATAATAAACAATTGTATGAGTCCAGTCTAATAATATATGAATCGTTAGTTTAAGAGTGCCGAGATCAGTGAAGGCCCAAACGATGCTTTCCTTTTTGCTCGTCGTTTTGACAAATCTGTATATTTGCTCCACTCTATGCATATATATATATATATATATATATATATATATATATATATATATATCAAAGTCTGCTTCACAGTAGCTATATGACGTCATCTTTAAGGGATCTACACGGATCCTTCGTGTAGGACAATTCCATGGTCGGGTGAAAAGTGCTTTATCTCGCTAGATGTACACCGACATATATATAGATACAAATTGGCTGTCTGTTATGGTTTTTCTATGTTGTCCCCGCTGTTGATCGCATGCTCCCTGTTTGCGAAAAAGAACGCTGATCAACGTAAAACACATAGACGAACTTACGTATCTGTCTTCGCTTGTCTACTCTACTGGGAAACTTTCCGCATGTACGCACGTTAATAAACAGAACGTTCTGTTTGATGCACCAGAAAAATCACACCGGGCTGTGTCTAGCGTATGCAGGTACACCGCGGGCACATTGCGAGTACTCTGAGCTAGTGAGCGACAATATATATTTCCCTGTTAGATATCAATTTCTTCTATTTAATAATCGGAAATCACTTCGAATCGTTGTGCAATGCATGTTATAGGTTTTACACTTATCATGCCTGGCCTGGTTTTAGCATGGCAGTCCTGATCTTGTAGAAAAGTTAGTGCATTTGTGGCACATGTATTAGTATTCGTTCGTATTATTATCAATGAATTTTATGTACGTGTACGTGGTGCCACCGCAAGACTCGGGCCAGCAATCAAAGACAGAAATGAAAGAAAACTTTCCTTTCTGGCTGGAAAAAGGACAATAGTTTACGAATACACCTAGGTTTTGAAGGATCCCAACTATTTGTCAAAAACGAGTCGATTTCGTTAGGGCAGCAGGCGCAATGTTGCTGTATGAGACAAATATGATCATTTGTGAAACTTTTTAATTTTCAGAAAACTACAATTTGGGCACGTAACGATTAGAAAGGTCCTCCGTTCGGCACTTAACAGCAACGTTCCTCGTTGCTTCAGCTTGAACGATTACTAGGATTACGTCGTTAAATTGCTTGCGGCGACAGCTGGAACCCAGTTCAGTTGCAGCGTAGCCGGGACATGTCTAAAACTTACGATTTCAGGCAAAGGATTTCCAATCAAATTTGAATAAAATCGGCTTAAAAAAATGATACGTTCTTTTTTCTCATACAGCCAAAAGCTGCCTTGCAGGTTTTAACTTGCGTACCTGTTCTCGCTTGAATTCTAAGTTTAACTCGCCATCCAAGTTCTATTAATAATAAATACGTTCATTACTTTATATAGATAATAGAATAATGCAAATTATGAAATTTGCACATAAACCCGAAATTCTTATTTCATCCACTAAATAGCGGCTTCAAACACTTGGTTAATAAACAAGAAATCTAAATTAATTTATTGGTAAAACGGAAATGTTTGGAGAAGTAAAACGAGGAAGCAAGACGGGCGGTAATCTAGTCACTTATCACAACCTGAATGATCGACTGGAATTGGCGTATTATTAGAAAGTTTTTAAAATTATATTTCTTGCACTTTTTTAAGTATTGATACTAATAATGACTATTTTGGCCTACAATTCTGTTTTTACCTGGCTTTGTCCCAAACGATATATTCGACCGCGCAGCGCGTTCAAATATTGCCTTTCGGGGCCGTTTAGCACATATACAACGACAAAGTGCCCATATACCAACCTTGCCGGTTTTACTTCCCTTTCTTTTTATCCTGATACTCCTAAAATACGACCCTAACTATACGTCTAAGTGCATCGTTCACCAGTTCCAAATGGAAGACTTCGAGTCTAGTCTAAATCGAAATTTTTAAGGTAATAGACAAATTACAAGTTTATAGACGTTCGAAGCGTTCATGGGTGCAGGAACTAAACATTGGTACGTTTCGTTAGAGATGTTCTTAACGAAAAACCAAAGCACCACGCCTGACGCCAAACAAACCGGAGGCCAAAACCATTAGGGCTGAGTGGAAAACGCAATATTGGGTGGGTGTAGAATGGTAACACGACGTTTTTTTTATACTGAATGATACTAGCTCGGGGTCACTTGTGGCTTGGATTTTTTATTTAGTGTTGGGTCACACACAAGAATACACGCAGACGCCTGTATAGCGACGAGGCGCCGTCGCCAAGATACGACTATATTGAAAAACAAAAAAACAAACAAAGCCATATAGAAAGCAGGAAAGGTACAGGCGTTGTACACCGAACAACTATGCAATACATACGAGACAGAATAGGTTTAGCTGACTAATTGACAGGGTTATTAATTAGCTCTGTTATATTACGTTGCTTTACTTCATCGACGTTCCATGGAAACATTGCGTTAGTCGCTCGGCTTTTTGTTGTTTGTGTCATTTCGAGTTTCCGCATTGAAATTAACAAACACTCGATAGGGCACATGCATATATAAGCTTGAGTTTCTATCACAGGATTTGCCGTTATTTTTATACCAGCATTTAAAGATAGGCGTGATTCTGGACTTTGGTGACGATGCTGCCACAACAAGACGTCTGAGCGAACGTTGATGTTTCGTATGGCATTCTATCACAAAGATTCTATATCTACAGTTGCACCTACTAGCTAAAGTTCTTCTCTACTTACCACCCAGTCTGGTAGTTGCTGATCGTTCTCTGGCGGCATCTGGTGACGCCGCGAAGCGTGCAGCTTGCGCCGATTCGGTTGAATTGATTAGGCCCCCTAAGAGCCCGCAGGCCAGCAGGCCCGTCAAGGGGGGTAATACACACTTCATAGAACGACTACTCGAGCTCGCTCGTACAGCGGCGGTTAGCCGTAAATCGGCGGCGCGATCCGCTGAAAAAGCGCACAAGAATGGAGCCGAAGCCCATATGAGTATTGCTTGAAACAGGTTAAAGTTTATAAGACACTTATTGTAAGTCTCGCGTCTCGTTAATATGACGTACGCAAATACAGTTCTTGGAAATAAAGCTCAGTCAACAAAGACAGAAAAGTGTTGGTCAAGTACCTGGTGGAGACGGCTCCTGTGGCATACGGATGCTCAAGTATCAAATGTATGATAATAAAATAATGCCAGTCAGTATGCTACTTTGAAGAAAAAGGAAGCAAATATATGATGTTACCTAAGTAGGCGGGTGTTGTAAGACGATAAAACCTGAAGGATCATTCATTCGCTTTCTCTCATGGTATTGACGTGTTTATGATCAGTTGAGCGGTCGGAAAGCAGACAGAGTGTTATGGAAGTATCAGAAAAAAAATTGGTTACTGTTGAACGAGTAGTAATAAATAGTAGTTAATAAAGAATTTTGAAATTCAGCATTCACTGTTTACTATTTATTAATTCTTATATAGTACTAATATGAAGACCCCTTTTCTGCAGGTCATACTTTATGCGCTCATGTAGATTCATTTCACGCAAATCGTGCATAAATGTTCTGAATTTCTCGACTTGGACAAATGATCTCTAATGGCTTTCATAGGCATAGATATTATAGCTCGTTTCTATCCCATAGCCACTATCGTTTTTATAATCGTTGTACCATGCACGCACTTCTTCAGCTTTTATAGCTAGAATAGATCGTCTTCTCCAACTAGTGACTTTGACAATGACTCGCATCTATTGGGGTACTCTACGCACTTCCGTATCATTTATGTCAATTACTTAGGCCCTTTAGGAATTTCTTCGCCTTATGACATGTCGAACTGACGTGATCGTTTGCATTAGTACAGCCCGCTGCTGTTTTTCTGTCGTTGCTTTTCCGGAAATTCTCCGTAATAGCTACAGATAACGATCCACTGGCTCACTCGTTTCGCAGAAGCCATTTGCACTTTTATATTTAGCTGCAACGTCTATGTTAGGTGATTCTGCTATCAGCGCTATATCTGCTAAGATACTTGAATAGAAGCTGGGAGCAGTCTGCTTCCAGAGGAAATAAAAGTGAAAACAAGGACAAACGCGGGCAGGAAAGCTATGTTTATCGGCAGTAGTGCAAAACACTAGGAAGTGTACAACGTAGATTTAGTCAGCCTCAACTTTCATACCGTACTTAAAAGAAAAAACAATAAAGCTGTGACCAGCTTTGGAGTCTGGTCAGAGTGGAAAATTATCGAGGTACATGTTTTCTTTCTTGTTAATGAAATGATTTAGTGTTTCGAAGAAATCCAATGAACGACTCTGTCAGCTAAAACTATTCATGCTTTAAAGTTTAATGAACTCATTATAGAACTTAAAGGAAGGAGCACGACATGACACGAGTTTAGTAATTGAGTAAATAGAAATCATAATACGAACAGTCAGCTAAGTATTAAGAGCTGTCGGAGGTGATTCAGGGGAATCCTGACGCAAAAGCCAGACAAAATTGAGGCCAAATAATTCTAACCACCCATATAATTCTATAAAGAATATTTCAGTTGAGTAGATCAGCATGAGGTCCTGAATTAGACGATATTCTACGACGGACCTCAACTTCTACGATGCCTAAATTGTTACGATTGGTTATTTTGACGCTAAATAGGACCTCTTAAAATCCGATTGGTTTAACTTACATTTATGATCCGTATATGACCGTAAAATTTGATCAAAGCAGTACAAAAAGACAAGGGTCGTTCCCTACGTAGAAAAGCCTGCTCATAGCTAAAACTACAGGCAGATTATGCGCATTAAAAACGTCAGTTTTTATGGACTGTTTATAGGGCTACTTCAGTCGTGACTCACATAACGGGTAACTTCGAGGGGAAATTTCGCTTATTTGACTTAGTCGAATCGTTACCACTAATTAATACTCAATGAATCATGCTGCAGATATTTAACCAATAACGAAGATGTTCGTGAGAAAGGGTTGACGAACAGAGTGTTAACTGTCGTATAGGAAGATCGTCAGAGAAGACTACGATTCGAAAAATATGCACATGTGTATAGTATTATGTAACTGTACAGAAGCAGCGAACACCGCTGAGACTGATCTCTCGTTTTTTTTTGAATGCCATGCACGTTTTTGTGTGCGATTAAATGGATTTTTGCTTCTACGAAAGATCCAAGTAGAGAAGAGGACATAGAGAGCCCTTAAAGGTCCGAGCGGCAGATGGGAAATGATACTGTAAACAGACATTACAAAGCCATGGACATAGACTAACCCATGTCTATGCTGGGTGTACAGCCGATCATTTAGACGACCAATGTCGTACATGTGAAACAAAACAGGATAGATGTGCATAGAGCATGCTGGCGCCACTAACTTTTTTCAGGCACTTGCCACAGATCTTAATATAAGCAGAAGACTTTTGAAAGTATTGGCGCAGCTTCTTCTACCTCATAAAGTTTTTTCCTTATGGTCCGTAGAAATACGGCCTTCATGAGAGAACAAGATAACCACAATTCGCTATTTTTACGCCCAGTCGTTGGTTATTATGATTGTGACGATAATTGCATTGTGGTTTTTCTCGACACTTCACACAGAACTTCACATGTAAAGTTCCTTTACTGAAGTAGCCATCCTGTACCCATCCATCATCAGTCGTTCTATAAGGGGAATATATGCTAAGCGTTAACTCGCCAGCCGTTTAGTCTCTCTTGATATCCTTGAATGTATGGCAAATGCCCCCTATTTTGGTGATACCGCGAACAAGCCATGTACAGTTGTCCTGCCGTTCCTCTGCTGCTTGGAGGCGAGCAACTAAATGCGAGGGGCAACCTTAAAATAGCACATTTAAAAGGGGGTGAAAGTATACGCATTCGTAGCTTGCGCATTTCCTTGTGGGACCTGTTGCATGCGACACATGAAAATGGGCTCAACGAGTGAGCCTTAAAATAGGTTCCTTGGCTTAATTCATTATTTCCGAACACCTAATTTATTATTATAGATTATATGGATCAATAAATCTATCGAATGGGCGAACTCGATACGTCGATTGGTAATAATGCCTGAAAGAGATCTTACTTGCCTCACTCGTGATTCCATTAATACCTTTCGGATCGGATTTATTGTTACTATCAAATAAAAGGATAGACACCACATTGTGACAGCTCCTTCTGTGCTTTTATTTTTATCACTCCGATACCGCCTGTTATCCTACAAGCATCTAAACCGGGACAAACATCTAGACAAGGCACCGTTGTTTTATAAACATCAAGAGATTTAAAGATGGCGCAAAAAAATGCCATCTATTATTGCTAACCAATAATCTGTCTTTCATATATTTAGGACTAAGTATTTTAAACAGTTAAACTGTATTACCTGTTTTCAAACAAGAGTGTCGAATGGATAATAGTAATCATCATAATACTCTGCTTGAAAAATACACATTAGGGTGTGTTTGTCACCACCCTGACTTGGGTTTCATCTGAAAGATACAAAAGAGGATCTATCAAATTATAGACTGTCGCTCTTAGGAGAGGTCTAATAAAGGCTGCGTAATCTCAACGCTGATAACATTTCGCGGTAGCATAAGATGGACAATCTATACACGCAAAATGCTGATTTACAGAGCTTGCCTAAATACAGAACTGCTTCGTATCAGACAGTTCTAATCTGATGGTTCATTTTATTCCTTTTATAGATAGATTTAGCACAAAATATTAT